>NC_056744.1:839459220-839666720 GCF_019279795.1 Protopterus annectens
CTGAAAGTAATTTATCCAAAATAACATTATCCATTATTTCCCACAGCAAGAAAATAAAGCTATGGGTCTGTATGACTCTGGATTTGTCCTACTCCCCATTCCCTTAAAGAAGGGTTTAACAAGTACATGTCTCCAGTCTCGAGGAACCTCCCTATACTTAAATGGCCTAGTTTAGTAAGTGAAATAGAAATAATATTACTGCATTTGTAGGTCATTGCTGTAACTTATTGCTAACTGTTGATATGAATGAAGAAATTAAGTGGTGGATCTAACCGGACCCCAAGATATTTTATGGAATCTACAGTTTTTAAAGTTCTATCATCAGTATCAGTAAGGTTCCAGATGTCACTTCATAAGCTAAGAAAAGAGTAACAAAAACATTAACTGACTTTGAGTCTCCTCTTTTTGCAGCTTGAGGCAACTGAGCAAGTGGAGAGTTAAATGGTATACAGATAGTCTCAAGTAAAGCGTCAAATTCTCAGATAATAATGTCATCAGCATAAAGAATACTGCTGCACTTTATGAGAAATAATAGGCCCAAAGGGAGAGTTCTTTGATGAGTAGACACAAATTACAAATGTTCTCACTCTCTCTCTCACACACACACACACACACACACACACACACACACACACACACACACACACACACACACACACACACGCGCACGCATGCACACACATGCACACCATCACGTGCACACACGCGCACGCACGCACACCCACACCCACACACACATGCACATGCACACACACGCATATGCACACATGCACACACACAAACATGCACACACACATGCACACACACACACACACACACACACGTACTCACATGCACACATGCACACACATGCACACACGCACATGCATGCACACACAGATACTTACACACACACACACACTAAGGGATACAGAGGAAGACCTCTGCATAGGCATTGTTATAATCATAGAAGTAAAAGGAAAATATTAATTCTGATATGGGACACAAACAGAAGACCTTCAACACACCATTCTGGCTTTAGTGATCTATAAGGGCAAATGCCTTTGAGAAGTGAATTAAAATTTCCCATTTGAAGTTCTGTGTATTGGTAAAAGAGAGAAGAGCTGCATTAGTACCAATGAGTTTTATAAATCTATGCTGGTGGCTGCCAAGAAGGTTACATACTTTAGTCTCTTCCTGAAGCTGAGTAGCTGCAGTTTTCTCAAAAATTTAACAAGGGAGATAGGCAATAAGCCAAAAGGAATTTGGGTCAGTTTTAGAACTGTAACTGAAGCTATGGATGAACTGGTAATTTTCCTGAAGTCAGAAAACATATCACTGGAAAGAGAGATGATAGTGATGTGTTTTAGAGGTGGGACAATGAAAGTATCACAGATCTTTATCAATTTTGCATTGCAGATATGTTCAGTAACATGGCCAATGCATGTATTGCTTTCCGTGTTGCAAAATATTGCTTGTGCAATCACAGGCTGTGCACACTTATGCAATACGATGGGCAGCATATTTGCTTTACTTATCTAACCACACTGATTTTGCTGTGACACCCTACTCTGAATGAACATGTGGTGTTAAGTGTAAGACTTGTGCTTCTCCGGACATACCACATTGACTGTGTTATGACTACCTGCTGCACAGGCATATGTCTATGTCTGTTATAATGGAATGTGTGAAACACACCCACCGGTGCTCTGATATTGTAGGCCGATGCCTTTGTTTTCATGTCAGCAGCATTCACTCAGAGCAGTGTTAAACATCTAGCAAACTTAAGAACATGTACCCATCCATGAAGCCATCATGCATACTGTGTTAATTAGCTTGCGGTAGTGCAAAAAAACTGTAGATACTTATTTTATTTGTAATCTGTTAACTGGATAAGTGATCTAGTCCATGGCTGTATTTCAACAGTGACCTGTCCCACAAGGGATAGGATGAATGCATTATATATGGAAAATATTATTACTTGTTTATTTGCATTTGTTTTATTTGTATCAGTTGACCAGGAAAGAATCCCTTTTCACCAGAGGCCTGGGGAGAAAAGCTCCACAGTATTAGTTTTTTAGAATGGTAAATATAATGTAGCTAAATCACCCAGCATGACTGTGGGAAGTAAAACAAAAATGGAGAACCTGGAGAAAACCAACCAAAGAAGAGTTGAACATGTAAACTCCACACAGGCAAGGAAGGACAGGCAATATTAAGAACTGGATCCTAGAGCTGTGAGGAAAAGATCTTACCCAGGTGAGCCAATGTGCTGACATTATTACATGAATGTAACCAAATGATAATGAGCCAATGACCAAGACAACCTGACTGGGGCAAAAGGGGGAGACCTGCTCATTCTGGACAATGTATTCTGGCAAGAAGAACATACTGTGTCTTTTTTTATGCACAGTCCTTCAGACATCAAGGAAAAAAAGTTGTGGGCAGAAATCAAAGAACCATTAGCATTTAAAACTGGGATTAAACATGGTAGTAGTCTATGCCACTGTATGCTGTCCATGTAAAAAATAAACTTTTATGCAGACTGTCTGCAATAAAACCTTAGGCATAATTAAGTATGCACCACTGTATTATACCTAAAACATGCATGCATTCTTCTGATGACTTTGGTATATGCACATTATGCTGGTATCTTATGTTGCAGATGAGGTGATAAAATGCTAAAAACAGTACTACTTGGACATAAGGCAGTGGAGACTTATGGACACTGGGATGGCTACATAGAACGGTGATTATTGTTAGATGTCATTATGGGTGTAGAATTGCATGATGGCTGCATAAGTTGTGCAATCAATTGCAATACAGAGCTGTATCCCTGAGCAAAATGATGCATGCACAGTGACAGCCTGGCACTGCTTGCTCAGATATAGTACAGTATCATGTCTTAAGCTGTGTGGTCATGCAACACAGATGTTTACAGCACTGGGATGTGTGCAATATATTACAAAACTTTGTGGTCAAGTGAGACAAAAGCAGAAACCAACACTTGGCTACAAAGTAGTAAGATAACTGCAGAAGCTACTCACACAATCTTGAATCACATCAGATTTATTACCTTATGAAGTTGATTACCTCAAAATGTACATGGGCTTCAATGGTAGTCACAGCATCTCAAGTGAAATGTATTATAAAGGTCTAGAGGTCAGACGGATGTTAAAGCAGAGCTGCATCTCAGAATGGCACAGTCTTATGAATTTGTGTCCCATTTTTTTCAAAACGTTGTGGTTTAATGAACTGAAGTATGACAAAACTTAATAAATGTGTGTGTGTGTGTGTGCAAATGGGATTGTGTATGGGTGGCACAGTGGTGCAGCAGCTAGCGCTGCCACCTCAGAGGAAGAGGTTCTCCGGTTCGATTCTCAGCTGGGGTGACTGTTGTGAAGAGTCTGCATGTCCTCACTGTATTTATGTGGGCTTCCTGCAGGTGCTTCAGTTTCCTCCCACACTCCAAAGACATGCATCTGGAGTGTTTCTCCATGGACCTCCACTGAAAATGGGCTCTGTCCCAGTTTGATTTCCCGGTAAACCAATGTTAAATAAATAAAAAATATATATCTGTTGACTCAAGCTTTATTCAAATACCATAATGACTGTGTAACTTTCCTGTAGCAATGTATATCATTTTAAATTAATAGATTTGCACTGTTATTGGGTGTTAACAGTTGAAGCATATTGCATTCAGGGATTGTTGGTATGTTTTGGGAGCTTTAAATTTGGAGCAAAACATTCGGGCAGTGATGGTGCGTATGTAAAATGGAGAAACAGTGCAGTCAAGTAAGGTAGGTTTCCCTTCCAAGCATTGCTGTGCAATCTCAGAGTTAGTATATATAAAGCTGTGGGGTCTGGGGGCAGTTCCCCACACGGGAGGTGCACAAACTTTGACTCCCTTTAAAAATACTCATTTGTATGGACTGAGAGTCAATATACTTTTGATACATCAACGCACAATGAAGTGGCAATTTGGTGAACTGTCATGAATATATATATAAAGAGACAGACACACACACACACACATGCACACGCACACACACACACACACACACACACACACACACACACACACACACACACACACACACACACACACACGCACATATTACTTTGTTTTTTCAATAAGTACCTCATAATCAGCCATATCATTAAAACTACCACTTTGTTGCTGTGTATTTACTGCTTCATCTATAATGCAATCAGTGCAAAATAAATTGTACTGCACATACTGTTCACATAGCTATGCTTGTAGAAACTATTTTTCATGTTTTTCTTCCATCCTTGTCATTTATACTGACCTTTAAAAATGTGACATCTTTTCAACATAAAAAGCACTGTATCAACGGCAAGCCTGTCAGATACACCACCCACTTTGTCATGCATGTGATTAGCTGTTAAATTGTGAGGTGACTGTCAACATGAGGGCTACTAAAATGCTTCAAAGTACATATATAGTGGTATTTGTTATAAGATACAACAGCATGAAGCATAACAAATGTCTGTACAACAGAGAAGTAATAATTCACTTGTCTGTCCTATCCTGCCTTTTACAGGGCCTACATACATATGTTTGTGTCTTTAATCTGTACTACTTGACAAATGCTTTTTGCAAAACTGGCAAACTTTTTTAGCCTTATTCATGGTCCTGATATTATTTTACCCACCTGATAGACTATTATTTTAACTGTATTTACTATATAATTAACATTTCTTATGCTGATGTAGAACTCATCACTGTCAACTGCAGTCTATGTCACAATATTCTGAATATACCAGGCCTGCCAAACAGTTTTTCTTACTTTGGTCTAACTTTTTGGAACTATAATATCCTGAATGTAAATTTGATGAGTGCCAATTTCTCTGCTGGACTACATACTGCTTGTACTGGTATGAATGCTGTAAGCACATGTACTGTAAATGTTATTCTAGAAATTATGCATTTAAATGCTATTTTTGGGCTTTGTCCCTATCCTGCCACAAGAGCTCCCCTCATGTAATGACTTGCTTTGTTTGCTGTTTGTAGTACATAAGCTACAGATATATGATGCAAGTGTTTATTTTTTCTAGCCTGTGTCTTGAAGTCATGTGCATGCTTTATATAATAAACAGAATATACTCTTTTATTTACATTTGGGGTATTCCACCTCAGTTTTCACTAGTTAAAGGGTTGCTTATTCAGCAGAAAGGGACTATCTTAGTGAATGAAATCCAGTCAATCAGGCATTCATACATATGTATTCCACTGCATGCATTCCTGTTATGCATATAAAACTACCTACATGTCTTCTTTTTCACAGATGTATGATTAAGATCTGAATCTGAACATTGTACAGTTTGTGTCACAGGATGTTTTGGTTATTGCATACTTTGTATATGTAACCTTGCCCGTTCCGTTTTATCTTTTCATATTTGGAAATTTTAGAAATGAGTTTGGCTTAATTCCTTGAGAAATCCTGTTACTCTGCATGCTACATAGAGGTTAAATTAGAGAGGGGTAACCAAAGTTTTACAGTTCAGGTTATTGCTAGGAGTTTTCATTTTCTAGTCAGTACTTTAGCTATTATGTTATATTGGATGACTGTAAATATTAATTAGAATATAAAGCAAAATGATAGTCAGAAACACATTGTATAATTTTACCAGGCAAAGTGTTTTTATTTATGGAATGTAATAATTATTCTGATGAAATATCTGTAAATTGCTAAAATAATGAGACCTTATATACATTGCTAAAATAAACTGACCTTAACAATTCGTGTTATATTATACATACATAAGCAATCCTCATAAAAACTGCAGAGTAAAAAGTGTTATGAATAAAACTACTCAGTAAAAGGATATCTGAAGTACAAAAGAAACCAATTTCTCTTAGGCTGATGCATCCCAGACAGCAGGTCCAAAAACAGATATCAAAATACATGACTTTTCAACCTAAACAGGAGGTGGAATTAGCATATGATGAGCAATAAGAGACAGAATTTAAATGTCATATGCAGACTTGGGCCTAACTCCCTATAAATCCAAGCAAAATGTCAAATAAAAAAGAAATGACATTGTGGTCCTTTCATGTATGCAGGAACAATTTAATTCTTTACTGAGCCTCTCTGGTATTAATGTCTTCAGAATGAAGTCCCACTTGCTTTCTTGCGGCAGGAGGTTATTTGTCCTGTCTTGTCTGTTCAGATCAGTGTTATCACTGCTTACATGAAAGGAACAAAATCTAATTCTTTATTAAATCTCTCACTTGTATTGAAATGTTGAGCATAAAGATCCATCTGCTTTTTGTTGAATCAGGATATTTACCCTATCTGTCAACTCAGATCAGAGCAAACATGATCAACTAACACTATGTAAAGTCTGAGGGCTATATGACAATTTAAATTACCTTTTGAGGGCATGGGTGCATGCATGTGCGTCTTCTTACTGGTCGCGAAGTGAGAGCTATACATTTCGGTTTAACATGTGCACCATTTTATTAAATCCACTGGTGTGTAACCTTGTGCTGTTGAACTGACATTGTTCAGTCCCAAAAACTCTTGAGATATATCATGCAATTTCTCTTACTTCCAATTGAGAATGAATTATTTTGTTTAAGTATCACATTCTAAATCTTTCTACATCTGTGCTCATTTAGATGACAACTGTTCCACCCTAATGAATAGCTATGGCCTCTGCATTTCTTCCCATATTGCTTGGATACCATCTCACATTTTTACCGAGTACTATGGATACCACCTCACATTTTTACAGTGTATTATCTTAAAATTGATAGTCTTTCAGACACTGCAATGTATTATCATTTTTAATAGTATAGAGAAGGAAGAAAGGAGCCAAGTCGCTGCAAAAGGAGAATACTCAACAATCATATGCAACAACAACTCAAAGACTTTGCCAGTTATTTTATTTATGCTGTTTCTTACACAAAGAATGTCATGAAAGAAAGTAGCAAGCACAGTATGCAAAACTTAAACTGACATTATTACATCAGTTCTAATAAATCAAATTGACTCAAACAGATATCATGGAATATTGCTGCTTTTTGTAGCTATGTATAATATATATATATATATATATATATATATATATATATATATATATATATATATATATATATATATATATATACACATAGTAATCAAACATATTTGATCGATGTATACAGATGGTTGACAGTTGTGCAAGATTGACAATCCCCAGGTAGGGGAATATTCCCTTTCTCAGGGATAGTGCGACCTCAGAAATAGTACATATATAAATTAACAGGGGGTTTGGGGGCCACAGCCCCCCCACAAGGGTGGGTGGCAGAGAGGCTTGCCCACTTGCAAAAAACAATATATTTTTTTGTGTTTAAATTGCATGTGTCAAGGTTCTTTCTCAGGGCATATATGGTAAAGACATTTGGTTTGTTAATCTTTAGTAGTTGACATTTTTAAAGTCAAAGTATGGGCTACTCTACTAAAGTGAGTAGACCCATATATATCCATATATATATATATATATATATATATATAGAGAGAGAGAGAGAGAGAGAAAGAGCGAGAGAGAGCTACACACACACACACATACACACACACACACACACACACACACACACATGTGTGTGTGTGTATGGATATATGGATCATTTGTGAGAGTTGTTATACAAGTCACCAGTTGTAAATTTGATGATACAGACTAATTAAAATAAACACCACTGAATTTCCAGGTTAGAATACTTAAACATCACTTTTTTTTTCAGGGGCAGGGGTCCCTATAACCCTTCATGTTGGAATGGTACCATCTTACTTAAATTTAATAACACCCTGGTCATACAGCCATATGGAAAAGGAAAATGTCCTGTAAGGCGGAAAAAAGTAGTTAAACTACTGCTGTCTTACAGGAAAACCAACAAATGAAAGCCATTTGGAGACTGTTCAGTCCAGGACATTGGGGCTGAGGAAACTACAACCAATCCAAATGGCTGCATAACAGGAACAAACTAAAAATTGAAGCAAACTCACCAACAAGTAGAGTATTCAAATATTTATTTAATGTTTTCATCTCTCATGATGTAAGAGCTCTTCAGAGAAAACTGTATTCACTTTTTATTGAATAATATATATCCCATATATACAGAAAACATGGAAAAATACATAAAATATCATATAGTGCAAGTTTTAGCAATGAGCTTGGGAAGGAGTCGATAAACCATACCTAGGATTCAGAAATACTACATCCCAAATCGCAGCTAGCCCTCCAGTGTTTACTGTCTGTGTGTGACAAGCCCCACTACTTATTAAGAAGGAATGGGGAAAAGCAAGCATGCATGAAAGGCAGCTCTTTAAATATGCTGCCTGTGGCCACACCAAGGACTGAGGGATAAGCATGTGGGAGTACATTGTTGCTGCAAGGAAATCTAAGCAGCTCATTTGTCATGCATAAGTTTGTAGCTACTCAGCATGATCTTGCACTCACAGCTGTTGCAAGACAAAGAAGTTATGTGGCAAACTTATAGGGTCATGGGGCTTGTGCGTTGATTATTTTTGACCCAGCCATCGAAAAATTTCCACAGCAGGGCTGGCCACGAAGCGGTGTAAACCTCAGCTCTAGATAACTGCCACTGTTGCAGTGACATCCTGACCCCATGTGCAGAAAATGGGAAAAAGGGCTTGCTGTGGATGGATGGATGGAGCAAACTCTCTATTAAATAGATATATATACATATAGGGTCTATCTTATTTCTGCAAAAGACGTATTCATTTAATACATCTTCAGCGAACACCACCCTCAGAAATTCACTTCAGCGAACAGTGGAATTTTCCCACAGTTTGCAAACACTTAGTCATCACCTCAACTTTGCCCTTTTTGCTACTGTAGTGTGATCTTTTAGGTTCAGAGGTTCATAGGATTATACTAGGCTATTGGCCTGGAGACCCTTTTAAGCCTAGCCAAGAATTTCACCCATGCTCCCACAAAGTCAGCACCTGTTTTCCCCGTCCAGCAGGGACACAGGTAGATCCCAGTGGTATATTTTCTGTTTCCCATCCAGTCGTCCAAGTTGCTCTTAAAGAGGGCTAGTGAGGTACTCTGCTTGACATGGAGAAGGAATTTATTCCACAGATGGAGGAGTCGTTGGGACACAAATCTATCCCTTGAGACCTTGTGTGTGGGTTTTGCGAGTTGAGTTTGACTTACAGATCTGCAGCAACTCCATCAAAGCTGAGTCTGAGATGGCCTTGTATGCCAGACATAGGTCACTTCTGAGCAGTCTGTATGAGAGTGAGTAGAGGGACATGGCTTTTAACCTATCTGTATAGGCTAGGTGTTTGAGACCCTGGAATTTCCTGGTCAGGAACCTCTGTGGTCTCTCCAACTGCTGCATGAGCTTGGCAAGGTACATGCTGGGTGGATTTGATTTAGTCCATTGTGTGTTCCAGACAGCTGGTTGGTGAGTGTTTGTGAACCATGGGAAAAATTCAGAGGTTCGCTGAAGGGAATTTCGGTGGCTGGTGTTCGCTGAAGACATATTCAATGAATACGTCTTTCACGGAATTAATATAGACTCTATAAATAATATAATATATATATATATATATATATATATATATATATATATATATATATATATATATATATATATATATATATAGATATATATATATATATATAGATATATAAATATATATACATATATATATATAAATATAAATATATTCACTTTATAGTCTCAAAATATTGAAATCTCGAATATCAGTATCTCGAGACTATAAAGCCGAACATTCACAACATCGAAACCTCAAAAGCGCAAAATTCAAAATTGTGACTTTTAAATACACCCTCCACCACACAAACAATTATACATACACCTTCTTCCCCACAATATAACAAACCAACAAAACACACACAAACACAACAACACAAATTCACACACCTACCCTACATATAAGCAGGGGGGCAAGCCCCCCTGCACCCCACACCCCCGCTACTTATATATACTAACTCCGAGGTCACACTAAAAAGACAAAGACACTAAACCCACCACTACATACTCTATAATCCCCTTGCACAAACACACACCACATATGTATAAACACCACCACTGTCAACACTTACACACTCACACTCTTACCTACCTACCCTAACGTACACCTAAAACTTCCCAACACACTCAGATACACTCAAATCCCTAACCAAAACCCTTAAAAAACAGCACTTACCTGAATTCTCATATATATCCACACAACGGCAGGCAAACCATATCCCACTGCACACCACACCTTACAAACACAGCAAATCCCACATACCGCTCCACCACAACTGTGAATTCGACACTTCGAATTCGAACAAGTGCAGTTTCGCTCAACTGCACTTTCAGCATTTTCATCTTAAGATACTGAAATTCAAGATTTCAGTATTTCAAGATAGTAAAGTGCTTAAATATGGGTCTACTTCACTTCACTGAAAGCTCATTTCAATGAAACTCATTTGACTGAGCGCACTTGACTGAAAGCTCACTTCACTGAAAACTTATTTGACTGGAACTCATTTTGATGAAAGGTATATTCCCTTTTCCCCATTGTAGTGCGATCCTGGAGTTAATATATATAGTAAAGGGTGTGTGGGGGGCACAGCTCCCCACATTGGGGGGGTGTAGAAGGAATAGCCCCCCACATAGTTTGGGTATATATTGTCTTCTAAAAAGAGTTATTCATTGGAGTTGTAAATATCCATGCATATGGTTTAAAATGTATAAAATATGTGGGGGGCTATGCCCCCCCCAATGTGGGTGCTGTGCCTCCCACACTCCCCCTGCTATATATATTAACTCCAGGTATATGCCCTTTTCCCCATTGTAGTGCGATCCTGGAGTTAATATATATAGTAAGGGGTGTGTGCCTCCCCCCCCCCCCTTACTATATATATTAACTCCAGGATCACACTACAATGGGGAAAAGGGCATATACCTTTTATATATATATATATATATATATATATATATATATATATATATATATATATATATAGAGAGAGAGAGAGAGAGAGAGAGAGAGAGTTTGCTCCATCCATCCATCCATCCACAATACATATACATATATATATATATATATATATATATATATACATATATATATATATATATATATATATATATATATATATATATATACAAACATACAACACACACAAGACTGTGGGGGGAGATGGTGTCACAATAAGGAATGTGGAAGACAATGGGGGGATTGGACATTCACATTAAGTACAGTGGCACCGGCAGGGGGCTGGAAGATAATATGGCAGCTGGGAACACCAGCCGTTGTGATGTTGCTTGTGATTTTTATTATTATTATTATTATTTATTTATTTTACATTTGTTTACTGGGAAAGCCCAACTGGACAACAAGTCCTGTTTCAGCAGAGGTCCTGGGAGAAAAGCTAAAAGACATGCAATGACTAAAAATGAAACAATTTTATATAATGGTTCATAAGAGATCTAAAGCAAATGTTAACATAGCATTTCAAAAAAAAGTAACACATTACAAATTATAGAATTTTTATACAGGATATAAAATAGACAAGTAGCTCAAGATTACTATTGAAGGGTAAAATAAAAATCCTACATGCACATCAGTTTGAGCGGTTTGCTTTATACAGTCTTTACTAGCTTGACTAATATATACAAGTCTGAACTTGGTATGCTAAAGGTAAATGTGTAGTGATAATGTAGACTAGACTAGGAGAATATATGTTTAGTTAGTAGCTAGCGAGTTTGGCATGACTTAGCTAGAGATGAAGTCATTTAGGTAGCTTGTTTTAGTCTGGGGCAGTAATATGACTTGTCTGTTAGGTGACTTGATTTATTCAACTTTAGTTAATTTAGCCAGGTTCAGAACATGGGCAGATCCATGTAGCAGTTAGGTGGGCTTTCAGTAGTTTTTTGAATTGGGTTATGTTAGTGTTGTATTTAATATCTAGTGGAAGGGTGTTGCAGGCTTTGGCAACACTATAGGAGTAGAGGGATTCTCCAGTGTGTTTTTTGCTTTTTGTTATTTCTAATAGTGCCTTATTATTAGAACGAAGGGTCCATTTATTAGAGTAGTGAGCTAGTAAGTTATTTAGCGCTGGAGTTTTTTCTGGATGGTTTATAATTTGATGGGCCATTTTGAGCTGGCTGTATTTTAGCAACGAGGGTAATTCAAGCCATGAACGTTTTTTGAGAGAGTGGCAATGGTGGGATCTGTAGTTAGTGCTATGTAGCAAAGTTTGCTATTTTATTATAACAGGATTCTAGTTTTGGTTTATCTGACTTTCTTAGGTTGATGAGGATGCATAAAGTAATGTTGAAATGAAGTGGGTTCTAGCAATAGTAGCTCTGGTGTCGGCTGTGAGATAGCGTTTGGTCCTGTAGAGGCAGCCTAGTTTTTTTTTTTTGTGTATTTTTTTATGGTCTGAGCAATATGAATGTCAAATAACATGTTCTGGTCTATAGTAACCCCTAATAACTTAATACTAGAAACTGGAGTTATGATGGTGTTATTGGCAGAGGTAATTTTGAATGGAGGGGGAGGTGTCTGGGAGTCTAGCAGGGTGAAACAGGATTAGTTTAGTTTTTTAGGGTTCAGTATTAGTTGAGCATTAGTTAGTCAAGCTTCTATAGCTGTGAATGACTGTTTAGTTATTTGTTCTAGTTGTTGGAGGGTAGGAGCAGCACATATTAGGGTTGAATTGTCTGCATACTGTATGACTGTGGTGTCACTTATGGCTGTATGGAATTTGTTTGTGAAAATTGTAAAGAGGAGTGGGCCAACGATGGAACCTTGAGGGACTCCTAGAGTAATGGGCAGTAGTGGGGAGAGGTTTTGTTGCCATAATACTGCTTGTTGCCAGCCAGCCATATAGTCTTGAAACTAGGCTATAGGTGTCTGGCTGAGATTTAGATCAGCTAGAACATTTATGAGTTTGGTATGTGATATGCTGTCAAATGCTTTTGACAGATCAAGGAAAGTTGAGGAGACTAGATTACCTTCACTACAGAGTTGATTAACAGTATTGGTAAAGTTCACTAGGGCTGTGGTAGTGCTATGATTTGGTCGGAATCCGTGTTGTGAGGGAGTTAGTAGATTGTTTGCTAATAGATATTCTAGCAGTTGTGTGTGAATGCATTTTTCCAAGATTTTAGAAAGGGGAGACAGTTGGCTATGGGACGATGGTTAGGTAGATCTGCTGAGTTACCGCCTCTGTGAAGCGGAATTATGTGAGCAGTTTTCCAGCGTTTAGGTGTTTTATTTTCTGAGATAGAGTGGTTAATTAGGATGGCAACAGGGAGTGAGATGGCATCGGCTGATATTTTCAAGTATTCTGCTGGCAGGTTATCTGCAGCCAGTGTAGCTGGCTTGAGTTTTTTTAAGATATTTTTTTTTACAGTAGCAGTAGGGACTGGTTGAAAACTGAAGCTGTTGAGATTATCAATTGGTGAGGGTAAAGAGGAGATGGGAGAGCTATTAGTATTTATAAGGTCTAAAATGGATTCAGTAAAGTATTTGTTGAACTGGGTTGGAATATCATTGTTAGGATTGGTTAAGCTTGGGGTTGGGGTAGTGGATTGTCCTGGATGTAGAATTTTATTTACGGCACACCAAAACTTTTGGGGATTTTGCTGATGTTTTATTTGGATGTTACTATGGTGGTCTTTTTTGTCCTGCCTGATCTGTTTTTTTTTGGCTGAGTTTCTGAGCTCAAGGTAATTTTGACAGTTTACAGTGGTTTTCTCCTTGGACCATTTCTTTCAGCTTTTATCTCTTGCTCTTAGTAGTGATCTGGTGGACTTAGTAAGTTAGTGATGCTGTAGTAGCCAGTGGAAGTGGTATAACAGTCCTGGATGGTGGCAGGGATGCTGGTCTATATGCTACTGTATGTAACTGTCAAATAACTGAAGAATGAAAAAGAAAAAAATGCACAACACCTAAGTGTATATAGAGAAAAGGGGAACAACAAAAATGGTAGGGGAGAGAAACGTACAGATACAGTAACAAAATGCAAGTGTAATACCATCGGAGTCTGACTACTTCACCTATTCTATAATGCTAAGGTCATGAAACAACCGCTCTACTGTTACAATTATATGCCTGTATGCAACTCTGTGAGAACTGAACTCAGAACCTACATCAACTGTATTGTCTAAGTCACTTCATTTACATGGTAAGCTACAGCAACAGCCAGGCATATGACTTCATGGAAGCACACAAGGAATCTGCCTCACAAACTTGAAGAATGAATGAATAAAATATACAACGAGTCCTCAGGATACTGTCTTTGGGATCTAAGGTCATTATACAATGCTACAACTGGCAGTGTAATAGTTTGCAAACAGAAGTGCTAAAGACTTCATGGCTTATGTAACTTCATCACTTGTTAAGTCTGACCATAAAAGAGTCTTCTTCAAAATAAAATTGAGGCCAGAGATCCCCTCCACCCACAGTACCTTTACAAATTTCTTTAAGACAAACTACATATTCCTAAGCAATACATTGACAAGCTTCATATCCCCACCAAACCCAGTTAACTCCACTGAATATGCAGAAATGTAGACCACCACACTATAGAGTATGTAAACAGCTGCATAGATGCAACTGTACCCCATAGGAAATAGTTCAGGGAAAATGCAAGAAACAAATTCACATGGTAGAACTATAATATCAACAAGATTTATAATAAAAGGAAAAGAATTTTGACCATAAGTAAGAAAAGTAATTCCTAGAATGAGAGCCTTTGTCACTGAAATAAACAACCCAGGAGCTTTATAAAATCCACCAAAGCTTAGTTTGGGGCTAAAATAGCTACCCAAACCAAAGACAATCACAAGGCATTTTTTAGTTAGATTTGTAATCTCAAAAGCACAATACAACAATGTGCTGAGCTGATTGTGAATGATGTTACCTACACTGAGTTTGAATATATAGCGAACCTGCTGGCTAATAAATTTAGCTCTAATTTTTGCCCTCTCTCCCTTCTGTCTATCAGTCAAGATATACATGAAACTGGCTCACCTACTGCTAGCACATAAGTTCCAGTCTTAAGAGTACTATCAAAAGCTAAAAAAACTGCATTGATTGGTCTTAGCAAATATCTCTGGATACATCTTAAATATTATGAAGCATGATTTAGCCACTATCCTAGCAACACTGTTTAATCTTATCCTCCATACAGGTTTTGTACCAAGTGAATAGGGAAGAGCTACAGTCATTCACCTGCGTAAGGGAGGACCATCCACAGACCCTGGCAATTACAGCCCCATAAGTTTGACCAGCCTCATATGTAAAGCCATGGAAATACATATCATGGAACTATTCAATAAGCATATAGGGAACCTCCAAACACTGGACCTGTCTCAGTCTGGATTTATTAATAGTAGGTCATGCTTACTCAACCTGGTGGATTTTTTGAAAAGGTCACCAAAGCAATGGATGAAGGTAAAAACGGTACACATTGCATACCTCAACCTAGCCATAACTTTTGACACAATTCCCACTCAGGCATAATTGAAAAGCTAAACAAAATGGGAATAAACCCCCATGTCACCCACTCGATTGCCAACTGGCTCACAGATAGGATACAGGAAATCAAAATAGAGGAAGTTACTTATATAAAGAGACCAGTCACTAGTGGAGTTCTGTGCTGGGATCTCTCCTGTTTGGCATCTACTTTTCTGAAGTAAAAGCCAATACCAAAAGGTTCTGCCTGACTAAGTGTGCAGATGACCACAAGCTAGGAGCAGTCATTGAATCTTCAATGACTTAGCCATCCTGCAGGAAGGCTTATCCCAAATAAATAACCTGTACCAGAATCATTGACTGAAACTAACTGCCAAAAAATGCATTATTGTATCCTTTGGGAATTCATCTATCCCAGGGAGCTACCACATAAACAATGCACCCTTAAGAGTTGACAAAGTTGCTCGGGATTTGGAAACTTATTTCGACAGTGATCTAATTTTTGACAAACGTGTCCATTGTTATAAGAAAGTCCTTCTATACTGCACAGCTTATAAGCAAAGCAATTGTGTCTAGATCTAGGGATGTCATTGCCCCCCCTTACTTAGCCCTCTTTAGGCCAATTATTGAATATAGTGCCCCCTTTGGCATGTATCTGTCCATACACATGCAATAACTGAAAGGCCCATACAAGACCTAAACAACATGTCCTGTGTGAATTGACTCAAAGTCCTGTGACTATACTTGGTATCCTACAGACTAAGAGGTGACCTGTGTCTGGCGTACAAGGTATCCACTGACCCAATACTGATTGACTTACTGAACATCAGCAAGTCAAATGGCATCAAGAATACAGGGCTTAGGATATCTCTCAGAGGATACCACTGCTCTTGAACAAACTCCCCAAGTATATAAAATAACATTCAACCCTGTTCATTTTCATATGCAATCTATGGATGGGAAATAGAAAATTTACCCTACGACTGCCCTCTGTAGTACTAAAGGACAGATGCAGCTCCTAAATGCTTTATCCCATGCATGGGTCCTCTCAAATTATCTATAGTATGATCCAAGTTATTATCATTATGGGTAATAAATAATTGCCAACTATGGGATGGGTAAGGCCAGTCTCTAACTAAATGGGATAGGTTGAACCACATATGCCCTGTTCTGATGAAGTCAACTTGGATTGATGAAAGTGCTTAATGTTTGTCTTTTCGGCTTTTCCCGGTTAGGGGTCGCCACAGCGGAACTCCAGTCCACTAATGATTGGCAATGGATTTTCACGAACGCCAAGGTGCCAACTTGACATTCAACCAAGGCATGCCCATTTATGCATGTCTTTTGAATGCCCACCCATCCACGGGGAGGACATGCAGACTCCACACAGAAGGCACTCCCCGCACTCCAGCTAAGAATCGAGCGGGAGAACCTCTTGCTGTGAGGCAACAATGCTACCACTGCACCACCGCGGATGTCCTATGAAAGTGCTTAATAACTTTTGTAAATAAAACTGAGTGGAGTCTGGAAACTCTGGTGGTGCATTTTTTGGTTCATTTGTATTTCTTTTTGCACCATTGCACCACTTTTTGGGTTAAATGGGATAGGTTATTTTGAGCACAAAAAGGGAAACTGGCCTGGCTTAAAATGGCCCTCAAGGGCAGCTAGCCTAGTACTTACCTATGAACCTATGAACATGTGATTCTGTCTGTGCCAACTACCATGAAACAAAGCTCAGCTCAGTTGTGTGGCCAGTGTCGGAAAAGACCAATATAAGTAGTGCATTATAATGGGTGTATAATATACTTGGAGGTGTGAAATACAGCAACTGAGCTCCTTGCTATGCAATGAGCAGTAGCAGTGCTTGTCAGTTGTACATTGGCATGGATGGTGCTCTTCCTGACCCACGACACAGAGCAGGACCATAAAAGAAATGTGATATGGAAGTCTTACACAGGCATGAGTGAGGTGTGTTTAGCATACCTCTCAGCCTCTTAGCACAAGAGATCTGGGCACAGCCTAAAAAATGGGGACCAAAGGCTCAAAAATAGTTACAGATTTTAATATGCCACTTATAAACTTAGAAAGTTGCTGGAATAACTGGATTTCTGTTAGCATTCATTTTGTAAAGGGCATGAAGTCTGAAACTCAAATGTTTACCATTATTTAGTGACTTCTGTCCTCAGTGATTTGCCTGAAAACAACAAATTTTATAATGAACAGACCAAAATATGAGGCAAAAATCTTTACTAATGAGAGGTATTCTGTTTACATATTTTTACCAGATACAAGGTTGGAAAGGGAATTACAGGAGAGATGAAAATGGAAAGTAAGCAAACAGTAGAACATAAGGTGACCAACTTAGGAAAGAGCAAGATGGAGATGATAAAGGTTGAGTCAATGTATTTTATGGGACAGGTGCCCATTTTGTATGCATAAAATTAATGTTACTTGGGGAAGAAAGTAAGGGAAGTCAGAGAAAGGAAAAAGGTTAGGGTAGTAGCAGATGAAGACAGATAAGACCGAGAGGGTGTATGATAACACAATGAGGGAGAGGAAATACAGCAGTGAAGGAGGTATCAGACAAAGGGGGGGGGAAACAATGGTGAGAAGATGACTGGTCAACCAACAGGATTGAGTATTGATACAAAGAGGAAGGGAATAAAAGAGGAAGAGAACACTAGGATGCGAGGATAGGATGAGGTTCAACAGCTGCAGTCCCAGCCAACTGTGATCCAGTGGGAGATTACTCACCACCTTGTATACCATCACCTCTGGGCCTTGTCTCAGATAGCAGAGACAGCCGGACAGATACACAACTTAATGAGTTCCCAGAGAGGTTCTTCATATGGCCTATTCAGGCATCTAACCAGCATCCACTGCAGGGATACCTTTAGTGGGTGGTGCAGGTAGGGCAGGAGGTGTGGAGATAACTGTGGTGGGGTGGGACCCAGATGCTGTGGGTAGGTCTGGTGGTGGTGGTGGCACTGCTGCTGCTGCCACATTTGGGAGGATGACAAGCCTTGCCTGAAAGATGGATGCAGGTCTCAATTCTGCTGCATGTAACAGTAAAATAAATGGAGAAAAACAAAATAATAAACAAAATTAATGTTTGCAGTAGAAGGGACAGTGATAAAGAAGATGCAGAGAAAGAAGTACAAACCGAATAAAAAAATTAAGTTGAAATGTACTCATTACAGGGGTAAGTTACACCAAATATATTTGAATGAACAACAAACACACCTTTCAGTTTAAGAAGTCTGTTAACATAGACAAGTGAAAAGAGGGATCTGAACCCACAGCTATTATCATATGCATTGTGAAAGGCAAAGGATTATTGCGATGAGTTAATAGGGCACACCGGCAAGAGTCTGTCATCCAAGACATAGTAATGGGATGTCTGAGACTAATGTACATAAACAAGAAAAACTGCTACTCAGACATACATTTACCTCACAGGTTGTAAGTGAAGGAAACAGGTATATTGACAAAGACTGTGAAAACAAATGTCTGCCCACCAAAAAATGTTGTTTGTATACTTATTTCCCATATCTAATACTGAAGTGAATATAATGAGTGGACACCGCAAATGGAAAATTGTGAGAACACGTGTGTATGGGGGGAATTGAACCCACAGGCATCATCACATTTTAGAAGCACATTCTAAACATCTTGAATCACTTGTCCAAGTATATGTCAGGATGCATACACACATATACACACACATATACACACACACACACACACACACACACACACACACACACACACACACACACACACACACACACACACACACACTAATAGCATTCAACAGCCATATTGCTACCTTTGAACTATGGAAATTATAACAGAAGTGTCAGTTATTTATGAAAGGCATATTGTAGGAAACTATTTTTAATATTAAAATCTTTGAATTCTGAAGCAAGTATATTCACCATGGTTCTCTGTTAAGCACTGCAATCTCCATGTGTGTAGCTGCCTATTCACTTCAATGTCTTCAAAGGCTATGGGAAAAAGAACACTGAGTAATATCTGTGAATGGCATGTAGGTTATAGGTGTAGCTAACATAAGTTCCACTTACAGTACATAGGTGGTAACTGCTGTTTAACTTCATTCACCCATCAGCCTAGCAGGTCAGGATTACTGTACCTCATACCACTGAAATGATGATGGCATTGTTACCCTGTGTGCGAGATGCCAGTAAACTATTCCATGCTTCAGTGTTATAGTGACCCTTGATAGCCCTACTGCAGGAGCCTGTGCCTATAATCCTTGTGGAAGAGGCAGAAAACATTTTTTGTCTTCTCCAAACAACACCTCTGTGCTCTTAAATAAGCATTACACTTTCTTTCTTCAGCTCTGATGTTTCAGCTTGGAGAATCACTGGATAAGATGGTAGGAAATTAGTGTCCAAAACAGTGTGTGTGTACCATATGTCATGCACTGTGAGGCATCAATGTGCAACTCATTTGCTCAACAGATGGTGAGCTAGGATAACAAGGTACTGTGTAATTATGGTTCACAATGGCACTTCATGGTGTGAAATGTGGCAACCATGTATCTCTCTGTATGCTCTTATGAAAGCAGTCACTTCAGTGACTCAATTTACATAAGTTTAGATGTGGAACTACAGTCCACTTCCAAAAGAGGTATGGTCAGGATCAGGCATGTGCAGTGCTGTCTGCAGAGACCCAGGTGAGTGCATAGCATCAAGGAGAATTGAGCACGAGGTGTTCTCATCAATCTAATTGACTGATTCAGAAGCAATAATAATTTGAGGCATCATCAGGCATAATCATCATGCTCACCCTGCTGTAACTGCTTCCTAACCATGATATTAGGTAACACTGGATAGATGCAGGGCAGCACCTTATTTATTTATTTTACATTTGTTGACCGGGTTAGTCTGTTTGAGCTGATAGCCCTTTTTCAGTGGAGACCTGGGGAGAAAAGCTCCACAAATTGGCATATAAATCAAAACATTAGCATTCGCAAGTTCCATTTTTTAAGTTCTGCAAATTTACAAAAAAAAAAAAAATCAACAACATTAACATTTTTAAGTTGGAAGCAGTAGAGCATTGAGACTATTTATAGAGTTATAGTTGACATTACACTTAGGATATGCGCAGGAAACAGTATACAGTTTTATCATACCGTATAAGAATCAAGGTGGTGACTGTTAGAGAAGAGGATGTATAAAAATACAAAATAATTAGTAAATATGTCAAACAGAGCTAACAATAAACAGAAATTAAACCAGTAAAAGGGAGAAAAGTAAGATTACAATCAGTGAGATACAGTTTACAGAGGATGAGTTAGCTCTGCATCGAGAAGAAGCTCGAGACCAACCTATTTCCCACAATTCTCTCTGCCTTTACCTCAGATCTAGTTTGCAAAGGAACACCAGATCCAGCAACAATAATGTAAACATACATACATACAAGGGGCGTAACTGAAACCAGTAGCACAACAGAGAGAAACCAGCAGCGGAAGATAACCAGACCAGACCTCTAAACCGGACGTTCTTCCTGACCTGAGGGTGGGAGGGTGGGAATGTAAGAACAAAGGCGAGATGAACACTCCACATGGAACGTTATGGTAAGGACATAACTTCTTTATGTGAGAGTGTTCAATCTCGCCGTTTGTTCTTACACATGGGTAGCGTCCCTAGCTCCGTGACCCTGAGAGACTCACGGAAGAACGTTCCTGAGCACAGTGGAACCAAAGGTTGCCCTGTCCCTGGAAATCCTATCCACTTTATAATGAGTGATGAACGTATGTGGCTTAGACTAGGTGGCGGCCGCACAAATAGTATCCAAAGGTAAGCGGGTCGCATGAGCCAAAGATGTGGAAACCAATCTAGTAGAGTGTCCTTTTGGTTTGGTGGGCAAACTTTGATCAGCAGCAGCATAAACAAAGGTAATACAATCAGATAGCCATTTGGAGAGAGTACGCTTCATCATTGCCATGCCCTTTTTGTTGTCCGCAAAGGCTATAAAGAGCTGGTCTGCTTTTCTATGATCTTTCGTTCTATCTAGATAGAATCTGAGTTGTCTATGAACATCCAACTTGTGCAACATATATTCCAGCTTATTGGAATGATTTTTGAAAAATGTGGGAAGTTCGATGGATTGATTAATGTTGTTGACTGAACAAACCTTAGGGAGGAAAGAGGGGTTGGTGCGTAAAGATACCCTATCCGGGTGAAAAATTAAATATGGCTGTTTAATGGAAAGAGCTTGAAGTTCCGACACTCGTCTGGCTGAAGTGATAGCTACTAGAAAGAGAGTTTTCCAGGACAAGAACTTTAAGGAACAGGAAGAGGCTGGTTCAAAGGGTGGTAACATTAGCTGGGATAAGAGGAGGTTTAGATTCCACGGAGCTGTAGGAAATCTGACTGGTGGTCTAAGGTGAAAGGATCCTTTCAAAAAGGCTTTACAAAGCCTATGAGCCATGATAGGTGCTCCATTCTCCCCTACATTAAAGTTAGAAATAGCAGCCAACTGAACCCTCAAGGTGGCAGTAGAAGCTCCTTGGTGAAATAGCATGGATAGGAACTCTAAAACTTTGTTTAATGGGGCTATTAAGGTATTTAAATGTTGTGCAGTCGCCCAGTATACAAAACGTTTCCACTTACTAGTGTAAATTTTTGTAGTGGAAGCCTTATGAGAGGCTACTAAAATGTTCTGAACTGCCGGAGAGAAAAGATCAGACCTGGCTAAGAAGGGAAGCGGAGCAGCCAGGCTGCTAATCTGAGGGACAGGAGCGACGGGTGGGGAGCTCCTGACGAATGAGTCAGTCTGGCACCAGGTTCAGGATCCAGGGCTCCCGTATTTGGTGTGCCTGAAGAAAGGGAAACCAAATTTGACGAGGCCAGAATGGGGCAATGAGAATTACAGTCCTTTCCAGATCCTTGGCTTTCTGGAGAAATCTTGGTATCAGAGGTATAGGGGGAAAAGCGTACAGGAGACCCGGGGGCCAATCATGAATCAGAGCGTCCCTGGGGACATCCCCTGGAGGGGGTAATAGGGCAAAGTAGCTTCTGCATTTGGCATTCATTGGAGACGCAAACAGATCGCAGCAAGGCTGGCCCCACTTGCGGAATATCATGTCCGCTATTGTCTGGTTGAGGGACCACTCGTGAGGTAACAGGATGGCTCTGCTCAACCTGTCCGCTATAATGTTGGATAACCCCGGGATGTGCGTTGTATCAGAAAGCGACCCGTGGACTCTGCCCATTGCCAAATTCTCACGGCCTCTCTGCATAACTGGTAGGATTTGGTTCCCCCTTGTTTGTTTATGTACCAAACTATGGACATGTTGTCCATTTGAACTGCAATGGTCCCTAGAGGTAGAAGGGAGGAAAAGTGTTGCAACGCTAGAAACACTGCCCTCATCTCCAGGACATTGATGTTCAGGTTGTACTCTAGATTGGTCCACTCGCCTTGGACTGTCTGTCCCTGAAAGATGCCCCCCCACCCTATCAGGGAGGCGTCCGTGGTCACTGTGCCTGTTGGTGTGGGTAACACAAACGGTCGGTCGCCGATGAGATTGCAATTCTGTAACCACCAAGACAGGTGTGTTTTGCAGGTGTTTGTAATGTGAATTTCGTGTGTCAGCGGTAACTGTTGGAAAGACCATTGTGCGAACAGCAGCCATTGGAGAACTCTCATGTGTAGTCTTCCCACGGGAATTGCAATGAGGGAGGCTGACATGAGTCCCAAGTCCTTCAGAACTAGTTTGGCTGGGGATTTCTTGGACAAGAGAAGTAGAGATATGTGTTTTTGTAGGGAAGCTATTCTCTCTGGGGGAAGTCTTAGAAGCAAGGAATGGGTATCCAAATCTGCCCCTATGAATGAAATATGCTGTGATGGCTGTAAGGCAGATTTTTCAAAATTTATCGAAATTCCACTGTGGTGGTGGTGCTGCGGTAGTGTTGTCACCTCACAATTAGACGTTGCCCATTCGATTCTCAGTTAGAGCGTCTTCTGTGTGGTGACATGCGTGAATGGGCGTTCCTTCGTTGAAGGTTGTGCGTTAGGCCCGGCAAGCCAGCATGTAAAAATCTACTGCCAATCATTAGCGGACCGGAGTTCCGCTGTGGCGACCCCTAACCGGGAAAAGCCGAAAGACACAAACAATCGAAATTCCTAGCTGAACACAAAGGCCGAGTGTGTAGTCCCTGGCCTGTATCAGTCGACACTTGGTGGTGGCAGTAAGGAGCCAGTCGTCCAGATACGGAAACACCCTGAATCCCAGGCGTCTCAAGTGAGACGCTACCACTGCCATGCATTTGGTGAAAACCCTGAGGGCTGAGGTTAGACTAAAGGGCAGGGCCCGAAACTGAAAGTGGCTGGCTCCCAGCCGGAAGCGCAGGTGATCTCTGGATGCTCTGGCCATTTTGATCAGGTAGTATGCGTCCTTGAGATCTATTGAGCACATCCAGTCGTCCTTCTATAAGAACGGAAGGATCGATTGAAGCATGACCATCCGGAACTTTTCTTTCTTCACAAAGGTATTGAGATTGCTTAGGTCCAGAATTGGCCTCCAGTCCCCTGTCTTTTTTGGAACTAAAAAGAACCTTGAGTAAGTTCCGAATCCTCTTTGGTCCGCCGGGACTGGTTGGATGACACATTTTTCTAGCAGTTTTGAAATAGGTTCTCACAGATGGGGCGGTACATCTGGGAATCTTTTCTGTGGTAATGGGGGAAATAGAAATGGAATTTTGTAACCTCTGGAAATAATGCTTTTTACCCATCTGTCTGAGGTAAGATTTTGCCAGGCCTGAGGGTATAAAGCTAAGCGACCCCCGACTGCCTCCAGAGCAGGACAGTCGGGCCTCCATTCAGGAGTGCTGGAAAGGCTTCCCAGGGACAGTATCCCTGTCGCCTTCTTTCTGCAGACCCCCTCTGCTGCCAGGGCGACGTCTTCCACTTCTGCTCCCCCCTGCCTCTGGAGGGGGCATCACCCTGTGTGCTTGGGAAAGAACCCTGGGGTTTGCAAAAGCACATTTTCCCACCTCGTTGCCCTTTGGGGTACGGTCTGGATGGGGTGGAAAAACGGACTCCGACAGCAGACAGAGTCTTTCCCTCTTGCTCACACCGGGTAAGGGTCTCCTTTACTTTGGGGCCAAAAAGAGTGGCACCATCAAAGGGGGCGTTAGTAAAGGAAGACTTGAAGGCTTCCGCAAAGGAGCATAGGCGCATCCAGGATTGTCTACGGAGAGCAATCGCTGAAGCCGCTGCCCTACTCGACCCTTCGGCTGCATACGAGATGAGCCTCATGGACGAGTTTACAATAGATGTAAGGGTATTGAGCTGTGCTGTAACCTTATCTGCGACAGCAGCATCTGTAGTACCCTGGAGGGTATCTCCCAACTCTTTGACTAGATCCCTCTGTAAACGTGTGAAATGTGTCAAATAGCTCAGTGATCGCATGGAAAAAGTCGCTGAACTGAAAATGCGCTTCCCATATCTGTCCATGATCCTAGAATATCTGTTAGGTGGATGGACAGATGAGGAAGATTCGGACATCTCCTTTTCCGTGGCAGCTGCCACCACCATAGCGTCCACTGGAACTCCCTTTGTGAGGTATGTCTTATCCTGAGGGGCCATAATATATTTATTAGGCTTTCTGGGAACTGGCTCCACTGTGTCAGGTGTCTCCCACGCCTTTCGAGCAATTAATTCCATTAACTCGTCGAAGGGCGGAGTGACCCAGGAGGAAGAAGGGCGAGCACCGAATGCCTTCAGCAAAACTGACTCATCCTCAGATCAAGACCAGAGACTTTTAAGGTATTCTTTGGTGGCTTTTTGAATTCATTGAGTTGATTAAGTGATTTAATTTCCAATGGGAGCTTGTTTCAAGAGGTGGTAGGGGGGTAGCTATAGAGATTTTGACCAATTTTGCTCTTAGGTTTATATATTTGTAGTTGGTTCTGGTCTGAGCTTCGGAGATCTCTAGAGGGAGTGAAGGAGGAGATTAGAGGAGACAGGTTGGGACAGAAGTATGGTTGGTAGAGAATAGAGTGGACAGTTTGAAGATGAGCGAGGAGAAGCTGGTGGGGCAATCCCAGCCAGTTCAAGTGTTTTAGTGAGAGGCAGTGATGTAGATCTGCAGCTCTGATTTGCAGCGAATTTTATCACTTTGTTTTAGGTAGTCTCCAGCTTAGTTAGGAGAGAGATTTGGAGGTTGGAGAGGATCTGAGATGTATATCGTATGCTTGGTAGGAGATAGGCATGAGAGAGAGAGAGAGAGAGAGAGAGAGAGAGAGAGGGACATTTTAGCTGTGTTTGATAGGAACTTTTTATTTCTATATGTGATCACGTTTTTGATGGGTTTCCTTTATACAATTGTTAACATGTAAATCAAATTTCAGTTGGTCGTCTATTATGACCTTGAGAAGTTTTGCATTGGGTTCAACTATTATTAGTGTTTCATTTAGATACTGAATACCAAAAGTGTATTTAAGGTTGTATAGGTTTTTGCGGAGAAAAAGTAAGAGTTTTTTTTTTTTTTAGGATTTAGAATTAGCTGTTTTTTAGAGAACCAGGACTCACAAGAGTTGAAGGATTTTTGGGTAATAGAATGTAGGTCAGTGGGGGTGTCTGCAATGGAGATGACTGTAGAGTCATCAGTACATTGGATGAGGGTTGACTGAGGGCAGGAGGTGTAGAGTTGAGAAGTAAAAATATTGAAGAGTAAGGGACCAAGAATTGATCACTGGGGAACACCCATTTTGATAGGGAGAGGAGGAGAGAGGTCTGCAAGGTAGCTAGAAAATCAGTCAATGGTAGAGGTGGAGAAATTAAGGTTAGTGAGTTTGTCCAGAAGAGAGGGTGGGAGACTGTATCAAATGCTTTAGATAGATCTAGAAATAAGCATGACACTAGTTTATTGTTGTCCCCAGTCAGAGAAATAGTGTTAATAAAGGAAAGAAGGGCAGTAGTGGTACTATGTTTTGGGAAAAAGCCATGTTGTGTGGGGGTGAACAAATTTTCTTGTAATAGATGTTCAATGACTTGTTTATGCACACATCTTTCTAACATTTGTGAGAGAGGTGACAGGATGGCTATGAGTTTTAAATTCATGATGTCAATGGAGTGACCTCCTTTGTGTATAGGTATGGTATAAAATTCTTACCAGGTAGAGAGGAATTTAGATTCAGAGATTGACTGGTTTATCAGAGTAGAGACTTTTAGAGCTAGAGAGTCTGCTACTATCTGAAGGAAGTAGGGAGGCAGATTATCAGCAGATGCAGAACAGGGCTTTAATTTATGAAGAAGAGATTTGATATAGCTGGTAGGTATTGGTTTAAGGGAACATATGTTAGTAGGGGTCTGAATGGAGGGTGGATCTGGTGGATATTTCATGTCAGAATTAGAGGGAGCAGGACTTATCATTTTACTAATGGATTCAATAAAGTAGGAACTGAAGATAATAGCAGTCTCTTAGGGTGTATTTGTTGGGCAGGGTTTAGAAGATGAGGCGTTACCTGGGTGAAGTGTTTGGTTTATTGAGTGCCAGAATTTCTTGGGATTTAATCTTTGTGATGTGGGTGGGTTATTATAGAAATCTTTTTTGTCTTTATTTATATGTTTTTTGCAAGATTCCTGAGTTCTTTATAGTTCTGTAAGTGAATGGGGAGCTTAGTTTTACCCCAGGTTGTCCACATTTTATCTCTTGTTTTCATCAAGGAGCAGGTAGCATTAGTTAACCAGGGGCTTATATTAGACTTGACAAGTATGGTGCATAAAGGATCCAGTGAGTTAAGAATATTTCAGAAAGTTTTTTTTGAATGTATCTACTGCTTCATGTAGAGGGAGACTGGTCAGAAAAGTCCAATATATTTTGGAGAGGACATTATTAAAAGTTACTGGGTCAGAGTTGGATAGCTTGCATGATTCAATGTATCTATGTGGTCTGGAGAAGTGAGGAGAGTATCTTATTACTTTTACTGGAGAGTAATCTCTTAGGGAGTCAGGCAGTGTTTCAGGATTGTGATATTTATGTGGGTCTAAGACTAATATTCAGTCAATCAGTGGGCTGGAGTTGGGTGTTTTATTAGAATCCATATGAATCCAGACAGTGAATGCATGCCTTCAGCAGTACAAATATGCACTCCACAATGTTTCTTGTTTGCAATTGGACACAGTTGTACCTTTGGCCTGCCTCATTTTATGGATTTATTTGAGTGTCATGAGCCAGGATTCCAGGGCATGTCTGACATCACTGACAAAATGCCCCTTTGGGAAGTTACCCTATGCAAAATGTTATCCTGCTTACACTGTAGATGATACCATGTGCATTACAGACTTCTTGGCAGCTGATGGAGTGATACCCTTTGTGGTTCTCATTCCTCCTTCCTAGTTAATCAGGTGGAGCCTTTATTTTAAAATGGGAGTACAGTCTATGGCCCCTAGTACCTAAGGGAAAAGGGCTATATGGTAGAAATCCCTCATAGTGCTGGCTCTCTCCTCTGTGGTATGTGAGAACTGCAAATGCTCCCCAACATGCCAAAACATGGCATTGAAAAACTGGTGAGGTGTTTTCAAGACAGATGCCTGAGCTACCCCAGCTGTGTCCCCAGGAGGTTGCTAAAAGGTCCCTGTACCTAATATACATAAACATGGCATTGAGGAACTGGTGAGATGTTTTCAAGGCAGATGCCTGAGCTACCCCAGCTGTGTTCCCAGGAGGTTGCTAAAAGGTCCCTGTACCTAATATACATAAAGCAACACATAACTTAGTGTACACTGAGATCGATACTTCACAACTCCTAAGGGACTGGAAACTTTCATCTTTTTTCTTTTTCTTTTTGTGTGTCTGCATGTGAGGCTTCAGGTCCTTCTCAAAATTGTGCCTCTGTGGATTGTTAGTGCACCACAAGCTATGTACCTCACATGCTGAAAGACACTTCAAGTACACTTGAATTATACTCATTGTGAGATTGCCCATCGTTCTGCAGTATGTTCATACTGGCTATGCTCTTGCCCTGTGCCACTTGAGAAAAGGAGTAAAGTGATGAATGGTGTGTTTCTGCTCATTGGAAACTAAACCATGTAATGATAATATTTGGGAATTATAGTAGGGCTTCTTTTTTCAAGATGTCTTACTATGAGACATATGACTGGAATGTTTAAAAGTATTAATAATATCTTCATCAAAGTTAACCTTTTGTGATGTCCCAGGCAAGGCAGTACCTGTCAATACCTATTACATTACCTGTGTAATTTCCCTAACAATACAACTGTTTGGACAGAGCTTAATCTGGAATTTGTAGTTTGAGTTTGTTAAATACAGATTTATTTACATAAATAAAAAGTATGCTGTCGTGCAGCTTGGGCAATAACATTAAAAAATTTAGTCATCCAAATGCTTTCTTATGGGTACAAGCTGATAGTAATTCAGTCAGTGCAAATAAACCTTCAAAATCCAGTTCATATAGCAATATACCTTCATATTATTTTCCATGGGAAATGCAGTACTTACAAGTCTCATTGTTTTAAATTACTTTCTTGTACAGGTAAGTAGCTTCCTTAAACAATTTCCCAAAGACAGTTTCAGTTTTTTCTCAGGGCAATAGTTTCTAATTCTCCTCAAGGCCATATAGTCTCTTTTCTCTCTTCAATCATAGAGGTCTGAAAGAGAATCTTGTCAAGACTCCAAATGACAAGAGTCTGTCTTCTTTACTGATAGAAGCTTGCTTATACTCACAGAGGTAGCTTGTTTCCCTCATAATCACTGAGAATAGCTGCCTCACTCCGGCTTGGCTGTCTGAAAGATTTGTACTTTCCTTGTATGATTTACCCTCTGGTATTAAGCTACTAAACCATCCTTTGTATATGTAGCTGGCTCCATTTACACAGAATTGTATGACCACTCCCACCATGGAACTGTTGGTTCCCACATCACTGATGGATTGCAGGCCCATGACAACCTATTGGTGTTGGAATGGGTGTAATCTGGATAGAGAGAGATGTGAAAACTATAAGGTTGAAGGATCAATGCTCATCTTGGCAGTTTGAGTTTACAGTCTTTCTGTTGGTATAACCATTGCAAAGGAGAATGATTGGTGACTAATGTAAACTTTCCTGACAAAACATAATATTAAGGATACTGTATACTTTTGCCAGATACTCTCTTTCCCTATCAGAGTACTTTCACTCAGCACTGTTGAGCTTCCTAATGTTAACTCTCTGGGATAAAACTGTACCAATGTCAATGTCTAAGGCATGTGTAAATACAACAAACTATTTAAATTTGGGGCCGATAGGCTTGAAACAAAGCTTATTCTCTAACTACTGAAATGCCTGTTCAATTGCCGCTGTCCATGTAACATTTACAGAGGCCCTTGCCTAGCTCTGTGGTGCAGAGGATGCAGTCCTGACTGTGACCTCAATGACCTCAGTTTGACTAATGGCCATGGAACTGGACTGGTGGAGCCAAGCAGGGAGGGAGAAAAGTGAAGAGACTTGACTATCTCACCTCTTAGGGCAGGGGGTACATGCACTTGGAGGCAGTCTGGGAGGTATGATATGATCAGCAGAGATGAGGAAAACTACCTCCCATGACTGGTGAGTGGAGCTATTTGATGGCAACATCAATTTACTTATAAATGTAAATCATTGTTATTTGAATACAGTGCATTGTTTTATTATATTATAATGTAACCTGTGCTGAGCCAACAGTTGGTCATGGTTTGGTCAGTGTTCTACCCTAGTAAAAACATAAACAAATAAACAGACTCACAGGAGCTGAAAGGTGTCTGAAACTAATATACACAAAGTCACACATACCTTACTATCCACATATGGAATTACAGTTCCCCCAATAGCCCACTGCAAGCCTTCTTTCCTGCACAGCTCAGTGTGCATGCAGACATTACAGTGAAAAATAGAAAAAAAAATCCTTGAACCACCCCAGTGCCTGCTTACAGGATGGTTCCTCTTGGGTGACTCTCACCCTTGTTGATGAGGAAAGAAATGGGTCTATTGGCAGGGGGACTGATAATCATCAGGCAACAGAAGAAAGTTGTGTGAAAAGAAACAATAGAAATGTTTTTTTTCTTGTTTAGGATTGTTGGGGGGGCATACAATTGTAAATAAACTTAGAATAAACTTTCTGTGTTAGTTACAATGACCCAAGGAAGCATTGCCACTTTTTTTTAATAATGAGTGGGGGACACTTTTTGACCTTCTCACCTTTCTCAGCTTGGAGCTTCACTAATTCTTAGCATATGAAATAACCAAACACTGAGTCTTTGCCATGCCTAATTTGCACTTAGATGTTATGGCAGTTAGCTCAGATTTGAGTAGAGAATTCAGTTTGACTTAAACTTTGGAAAGATAGCTTTCCCAATCGTCAGGGAATATCACAATGTCATCCAGGTAGGCTGCTGCACATCTAATAAAGGATCTAAAAATGTCTGTAAGCCTGTGGAATGCTATTGAATGCTGCATATGTATGTTCCATGGGGACTAAAGGACATGACTATATAGATTGGAAGAGTCCCTTTAGCATGGAGAACACATTTTTTCTTAAGTTGTGGGAGCTAGTGAAACTTAACAAAGAATCTTCAGTTAGATCTAAAGTGTATATAAGCCTTGCCTTGCCCAATATTTCAACCAGCTCATCTCCTCTGGGCATAGATAGGACTGAAATTTTGAAATGCTATTCAGCTTTCTGAAATCACTACAAAACCTTGAGACCCACTATATTTGGGGGACCAGTACAATGGGGTTATTCAATTCACTTTGAGAGCCTTCCTTGACCTCATGTTTGAGCATTTTTTTCACCGTTTCAGTAACCCACTTAGCACTGAGATTCTGATTTTTGGTATGAATTATAATTCACTTTCTTTCCAGGCATAGTTTCTGTGCTGTGCTGGATTAGATTGGTTCACCTAAGCAACTCTGAAAATATATTGTTGTTCCTCAGTATAAATTCTAACTTCCTGTTTCAGGAATCTTGATAATGTTTCACCTATTCTAACTTGCTGTGAGGGCCTCAACTGCCTCTGCAAACATGTTCACTATATAGATCTCAGTTTCTGTTCAAGCTTCAGAACATTTATATGGTATAATGCTTCTTGTTTCCTGTTTCCATGCTGTCTCACCTACAATTTACTTCACATATGTAAATTCCACTGTATTTCATGTAGCAGTAATAGACTGTAGTTTTCCATTACACCACAAGGTGGAGCTCCTTTTCAGGAACATAAAAGACAATTTCAAAAGTGAAAGAGGATTCTGGAACACTAGCTGAAGGAGGGAAGGCTGAAACGTGTAGCTGAAAGGAAAAAGGGACTTGCAGCTTGACTGGATTTTCTCTTCTAGTGTTTTGGGACAGGGAAGTGAAGTAGCAGATTGTGTCTGTCTCTTGTTGAAATCCTGGATATGTTATTTTGTGGAATCAGGAGAGAAGTCTGAAACCAGTAGTTCCACACCTGTTATGATTCAGCAAGAAAAGGAGTTCCCTTGGGCCTAGTACCGAGAAGCCATAGGTGATTACCAGAGTTCTGGTAGGTGATTTTCTACTTTTCTCATCAGAGGAACCACGGCACCTGGTCACTAGGATATTATTGACCGAGTGGTGAGAGGCTCTGGCCATCATTTTATATTTTTATAAGATTGTGGTCCCTCCCTTTAATGCTTTGTGGATTACAAATAACTGGATCCATATGAGCTCCAAATTGGGCCCCATCATGCTGGCAGCAAGACTGTAAGTAGTCACTGGCCAGTGAGCAAGGTATAATAAAATGTTTCATAGTTGGTCTATTTAGAATTGATCAAGGAGGTAGAGGGTGTTAGTACTACTGAATGGCATTGCATTCTCTCATATTTGTATTGTGGCACTATAAATCTTTAATGTTCAATGATAATGCATTTTGCCATGTTAGTCCTGCTGCCTTAAAGAATATTTATTGCTCAATGACATTGAATTTTCTCATATTTTTATTGTTGCATTATACATCCTCATTTTCCAATGACATTGCATTTTGCTCGTGTTAGTACTGCCGCCTTCAATAACTTTTCTGCTCAATGATATTGCATTTTCTCATATCTGTATTGTTCTATTATTACTCTTTTATTGCTTAATGACATTGCATTTTTCCCATGTTTGTATTGCTGCATTATAAAGCTTTACTGCTCATTGATATTGCCATCTTTGTACATGTTTGAATGTCAAGACCTTCTTCTGTTGAGTTCTGGGGAAGAGGGTGAATGTATGTTTTCATTGCATGCATATTCTCACCTTGCCTTATTGCTAACTGGTGCACTGTTGAAATAATTTGTTTATGGTTGTGCTATTGCCTTTTTAAACTAGATGTGTCACCTAGAATAAAATCTATCCCTTTTGCCACCTTGGTGTGTTGGGCCTAATAGAGGTGTCACCAGAGTCAGGTAGGAAGGAGCCCATATCTCTTCAGCTACACCTGCGTGTGCACTACACATATATTTTCTGTAACTTCAAAGGGTCCCTATCACTTTTCAAGGCACTAGTTTAAACTCTCTGGGTAGGCACTACTTGAATTGTTATATGCTCTCTGTTGTTTCTTTTGTGCTCTTTCTATATGCTCTTTTAATATTGGCATTATGGTTTCAAACTTATTCCAGTTGTTTGATAAATGCTCTAACATGCTTTTAAATGGAATGTTTTCCTCATCCCATGTCTCTTTTGTTACATCCAACAAGCCTGGAGGATGTCAGCCATAAAACAGTTCAAGTGATATGAACCCAGCTGAGGCTTGAGCTGGTTCACATACAGCAAAAGAAGATAAAGTAATGGCTGGCCACAATTTCTCCTGTCTTATTTTATGATCTTCTGTAACCTAAACTTTTAAGTTTTATAAGGTGTTCAACAACCCCAACTGCTTTGTAGTAGTTTACAATTACAAATCTTCTACTATTCTTATATATCTATTCCTATATATCCTATATGTCTCCATATGTATCTAGGGGTCCACTTCTAAATCTCGAATCTCAAAATCTCTAAGTTCAAAATACTGAAACCAAAATCTCTAAAGCTCAAAATACTGAAAACTTGAAATACTGAAACTCAAAATACTGAAATTCAGCATATCGAAAAAAATACAGGACAGCAACACTAACTATATTGCAGCACAACTACATACAGAAACAAGTATAGGCAGGGGGGCAAGCCTGAACCCCCATGTGGGGGGCTACGCCACCCACACCCCCTGCTTCTTAAATATATCAACTAAGAGAAGGCACTCCACAGCAGAAAATGGCAAGTGTACCATTACGTGCTTCATGACTGCCTGTTGTAACCTTAGTCGTGTTAACTTCTAATTTTCTATAGTACAATATAACTCATCTTAGTGTAGCGAAGTGCGATCTCTGAGTTGATATATTTAAGTAGCAGGGGGTGTAGGTGGTGTAGGGGGGCTTGCCCCCCTGCCTATACTTGGAAAAGAGTAATATGTTTCTGTATGTAGTTGTGCTGCAATATAGTTAGTGTTGCTGTACTGTGTTTTTTTGGATATCTTGAGTTTCAGTATTTTGAGTTTTCAGTATTTTGAGCTTTAGAGATTTTGGTTTCAGTATTTTGAATTTAGACTCCAGTAAAACTCCGATAAAAACTCCAAATTGAACGGATATTCGCGTTTATTATTAAAAACAGAAAAACAAACAAACTGCAGTGTAGTAAGCGCTTTCGCGTTGTTAAACAACGCTTCATCAGACATATTTGCAGTTAAGAAACACTCCGCCTTAAATGCTAATACATGATGACATCACAATATTCTTAAAAGACATTTAACCAAGTAATAAGAGACATAAAAATCAGATTAAAACATAATATAAAGCTTAATGTTTGAGAGGTCTAGATGCTAGAAATGGCTTGATGGAAAACCTGTCATTGAGCTACGAGAACGTATTAGAGAGCATATTTATGCCATTGGAAAAGGTAATGTAATGAACGCCTTGGCGAAACACACAGTGGAACAAGGCAGTACACAGTTTCAAGTTTCAGGTTCTGGAGTTGGTCATCAAAAATGGTAGGTTAGGTAATGTCAAGAACAGGACTGAGGAGAGGGAGGGCAAATGGATAATGAAGTTACAAGCCCACAGATTTGGGCTCAATGACAGGTTTTCCATCAAGCCATTTCTAGCATCTAGACCTCTCAAACATTAAGCTTTATATTATGTTTTAATCTGATTTTTATGTCTCTTGTTACTTGGTTAAATGTCTTTTAAGAATATTGTGATGTCATCATGTATTAGCATTTAAGGCAGAGTGTTTCTTAACTGCAAATATGTCTGATGAAGCGTTGTTTAACAACGCGAAAGCGCTTACTACACTGCAGTTTGTTTGTTTTTCTGTTTTTAATAATAAACGCGAATATCCGTTCAATTTGGAGTTTTTATCAGAGTTTTACTGGAGTTTACTTTACAGTTCATGGTGCACTCATCGTTTTTTCTACTGGTATTGTTCTTTTGATGAGAGTGCTTTACCTGGTGGCATTGGTTCTTTTTGTTGCTATTTTGAATTTAGAGATTTTGAAATTCAAGATTTAGAAGTGGACCTGTATCTAGATATCTCTTTATCTTATCACCATTTCTGTCTTTCTCTTACATGATATACTCCCATTGACATAGTCATCCTTCCTCAAGCTACCTGCAGCTGCTTTGCTGTTTTTCCACACATGGATAATCATTTTTTTCCTTTTTTCTTCCTTTTAGTATAGCTATGCCTAGTCACAGTACCTTAAGTACACTAAATTCTCCTCAATAATGTTCACCCATTTCCACAATTTGCTTCAAGACAATATGTTTCAACTATATTGTACTATAATACAATTTATATACTGTCTTATGTTTTATGCTGCGTTTATTAATTTTCAGATCTGTTGATATACTATTTAAAGTTAATGTAATGTTCCTGATATGTGTTATTGTAACTATTTGTAACTCTTCGTTTTGTATCTTCACACTGCTCTGCTGAAAAGGAGCTTTACTATCCATTTGGACTATCCCAGTAAACAAATGAGAAATACATAAATAAAATAAATCTACTAGGTGTAAAACTTTCCCTGGGATTCATTAATAATTGTGTAGGCTTCATGCTAAGCCTACACAATTTAAGCACGTTAGCATGATGAGCAACAGAGTTAGTCAAATATGCATTCCGATGATCGCGCCTACAAAGTTGCAAGCACCTTTACATGGCCAGCAATAGTGTTCATAGCCATGGAAAGGTGCTTCCTAGCAGCAGCACAGAATTTAAATGAAACAGATTGAATATAGGTGATATTCAGATATGAGCATGCTCTATAGCTCAGACATCTTAAGGACAAGTATAGGAAAGCAATAAAGATCGAGGAGAAGTAAAATGGGGGAAATGGTACACAAAAATGTATTAATGCCATAGTAATGTTGAAGAAGGTACATGATTAAAGTCTACTCATATTCCCCCAGCAAAATCTGACAAATGTGCATAAGAAGCATTACTGACATAAAATCTGCAATATTGATGTAATAATAATTACTGTAAATGTTGATCCTGCAGTTACGCATATAAATAATAATGGACATGCTGATAAAAGATATGCTAGGGACATAAAGTGCAGTGTAACAAAGAGAGTGAAAATGTGATATATATATATATATATATATATATATATATATATATATATATATATATATATATTAATGCTGACTTGAAATAACAGCTAGCAAGAACAAAAGATATCTTATGGGATGAATGCAGAGAATGCAGTTGTTGCATATAAGAAAGTATATACAGAGACTCGATGTATGCAAGCTGGCAGCACTGCTGTATTATCCATATCACCATGTATGCACAGGAACAAAAGGACCTTACAGCTGTAATGTCAGATAACTAATAAATGGACATGTTTATGCAAATAAATCACAGTGGCACCAACAGGAAAGGGGTTTATCACCTATGAGCATGTAATAAACAGGCAAATGATGTGTAGCTATATAAATGCAACATGCCAATCTAATAACAAACAACATACAGAAGTGATCAAAGACATTTGCATCATATCCTTTTAGAACACATACCTGAATAGGTATCAGCGAGTTGCAAAACAATCATGGGCGCCACACACATACTAATATTGGTCACTTAAGAAAGAGCACCCATGAAGGGCATACAGCAATTACATACATATAAAGTGTAATAATGACCTACCTGTTATAACAATGCATGAAAAGGCTGGCCCTGTAAGTGTTTCAATAAGCCACATTTGTCTGACAGGCAGATGTAGCCAGAATCAACCACCTTCCTATTATGCAAGATGCTCTCCAGACCCCTGTATTGATTGCATGTGCCACATCAGATAGCAATGAAGGCTGTCACAAATAACTGAACTGAATATGTGTTAACACATGTGGGATGGCTATAATACAATCAGATTTTAGTCAGAAGGCCAGAAAGGGGCTGCCTGTTCTACTATGCACACAACACTGAGCATTACAATATGACTGATTTTTTGATAAGGAAACAGTTTCTATTACGTGGAAAACCCACTGTTCCACAGGTGAACACCTGTCTATCTGTGTAGTTATGCTATAAAAGCCAATACTCAATGTATGTGCTAAAGAAGCACTCACAGCACAACATGCCCTGAATAGACATTTCACTGCCATACAATCACAACCTGTGATGATATGTCATTGTCCAATATAAAAATGGATAACAATAGCTAGATACACTGGTGTGTATGTAACATCAGTCCATTCATATAATGTTGCCCCATCAGGAATTGAAGCAAGTGATGCAGCTCCACTGACTAATGACATCTGGATGAACCACAAGAGCTAAAGTGGAAGTCTTGCTACTCCTGCGACAGTCCACGTATGATAACTTATTTCATCATATGTATGTGTGGTAAACAATCTCTGAGATGAAGGGGATCATGGAGGACTCTCACAATTTAAATGGACACATTATAACTGTGCCACATGTCATTTATGCATTATAGTGTAAGGCGCAACAATACTAACAGGCAATGAATGTGGATGTCAAACACAGCATCTGACAGCTGACAATGCATAATATTGTACAGGATGAATGTGCCATGGTAGAAATGTCATTACAATTGTGAGATATGTGGTTATGTGAAGGTATTACATCATGTTCTTTCTGTAATACGTGTGCCTGTGATTGGTGTAGTGCGCCAACAAAAGGCAGCATGTTGTCTCATTTCCCCATGCCGAGGATAACACTTTCTACATATGCTATGAAAGGAACATGGAAGTGAATGTCATCATTTTTCTCAATTGCTGTGTGACAAATGTCCTTGGTTTTAGAAAGAGGGATCTACATCTATATGTGTACAAAGCCAATGTGCTTAATAACAGTGTTAGTGACATGTACAGTCAAAATAACACCAACACATTGTAGTTTGAGCAGTAATGGATGGATTTTAAATAACTTCTCAAGATCACAAGCTAAATATCATTGCCTGAACCGCAAGAGCCACACAACCACGTTGAGGAACAACTGAGAAAGTGTACAGTTAAATGGATGGCATCACTACTGTTCATTAGCTGGATGTTTATGCTAGAAAGTGCCCGAAGTGCACAATAACACTGTACAGCTACAGATCATATATGTTTTTGCAGGACAGTATACACAGTATGAGGGTGAAAGGCATGCTCACAGCTGAACTCCAGCATTCTACATATGTATTTACACAGTGTACAAAGCACACTATTGAAGTCACTCAACAAAGGAGAATGTAGACTCCAAATGTGACATACTGCAGGTATGTTAGCAATATGTAATCATTGTGTGGACAAAATGTTATTTTCACTGGTAATACTAGGATTTGCTAGTGTCATAGAGTGACACTGTAATTCAATCACATAATTAGAAGGATACATAAAGGTGGTTGTGAGGTGGCTAGTAGTATATGTCACTAATAACTGTCACACTATTGAAGCAGTGATATAATCAAACCCCCTATCTATCAACTTATATCTTCTATACAGTACATTATAAGCAGCCATTGTTACAGGAGAATAGTGACTACAACTGAGATATACAGCATCTATGAAGGGATGACATCAACAGTGTGTTTCCAAGGAGATGTACAACAACCCTGTGTTTCTAAAGGTTAGCCAAACATTCCACTTATGCTGTGCTGATGATGGCATAATAAGGCTGAAACATGCATGTCCACAGCTAGTGGAGTTTGGCTTTATTGGCCTGAATTTGTCCATAAATAAACTTAAAAAGAAAAAAGTCCTGGACATTCAGAATTGCCACATAGCTGAAACACCCGATGTCCTTAAAGGTTTATTATAGCAATAACCCATGCCTGGGTGTTGGTAATGCTGGATTTACCCACAGTTGGTGTGCTTTGGTCACAAGGGTGAAGCCTGAGTGGCCAAACAAAGACAACCGTGGGTAAATCCAGCATTACCCACACCCAGAAGTGGGTTATTGCTATTATACAATGACATTATTTAAGAAAAAAAAATTACTTTTCTTAAATAATGGCATTGTATAATGCCTCCTTGCTGCCCTTCCGCAGCTGTCTGGTATTCTGTGGCAGTTCTGATGTACTGCGCATGCGTATGCTTACACAGTACATCAGAGCTGTGGGCAGAAGCAATGGAGAAAGCAAGATCTCTGTTGCTTTTTATGAACTGTCTCGCTATGTTAAAGGAGTTTAACATAGTGAGACAGCTTTAAAAAAAAGCAACGGAGAATCTCCATTGCTTTTTTAAAGCTGTCTCACTATGTTAAACCCATTTAACATAGCAAGACAGTTTTGAAAAAAGCAACGGAGAAAGCAAGATCTCCATTGATTTTTACAAAGTGTCTGGCTATGTTAAAGCAGTTTAACACAGTGAGACAGCTTTAAAAAAAGCAATGGAGATTCTCTGTTGCTTTTTTTTTAAGCTGTCTCGCTATGTTAAACTCTTTTAACACAGCGAGACAGTGTGTAAAAAAAGACTTATACTAATGGAAAAAGTCCAGGCGACTGGACCTTTTTCCATTTGTATAAGTCTGATTTACAACGTGCATGCTAACCAATGATCGTACACGTTTTGGAATATTAATTGGGGGGTCATTGTATAATTGTATATATCCCATGTTGCTTCTAATTCAAGAGGTTTAAGGACTCACACAGTGGAAAGTCTAGCCTTGCTAGATTTTTCTTTTATTTTTTAAAGAGATGTATCCGGCAACATTATTTTTACAGCCAATCAGGACTTGTAAAACTTGCCACTGCAAATGTGTGTAAAACAAATATGAATCCATTGACAGTTACGCTTGCAAAAGTTAAGCAGGGCAGTATTTGAACATCCGATCTATCTAGTTACTCATTAGAGAGAATAGTGTAAGACACACTGGAGAAGCCTGAAATTCAAATAGCTTCATTTCACTAGCGAAACAATGACCTCATCAGTGTGTTGAATCAGGGGTGTAGGGAGACAATATAATGTTGTAATCACGTGCTGTTATTGATGCCACACAAAACACATTTGAAGAATGGAATCATTCTCCCCCACCCCACTTAAGAAATGTTTACATCACTTTCCTTCTAAAAACATTAAATGGCTATCTTTCAGTCCAAGACACTGTTATCTGAAATATTAATTTACAAATTTGTGGACATAATATTGCCTAAAAAAAAGCAAAGTTGTCTTTATGTAATACACAGAAAATTGTAATCATGACATTGCAAACAGCATGCATAGCTAGACCCTCGTGAGCAATGAAGTTGTGGATTTGAAAATTTGGCTTAGGGGATGGTGTAGTCATCTGTGATATTAAAACATTTACTCAGAGTATAGGTTGATTAAGCAGATGCTCCCTTAACTGTAAACAACCTCAGACAAACACAAGTCTACCATGGTGAGTATTGATCCTCCTACCTATCTGTGCCCGAGAGAAGTGGACCTTTTAAGAGAAGAAATTGCACTTTTGTCTGTGTGACCTCAGCAGTGTTATTATATACAGGATGCTTGTATAAAAGTTGTAATAAGGGAGCTGTGTGCACATTTAAATGCATCCTCTTCGGGGAAGTGGAAACAGCAACAAGCATTACATACACACACACACAAATACACACACATGCATACAAGTCTACCATAGTGGATAATGAACTTCCTATCTAAGTCAACCAAACTAGAGAATACTGTACTATCACACACACTACCGGAGAAATCTGACTCCTAAGGGGAGAGATTACACTTTTCTTAGGATGATCTCATCAGTGTGTTTCAGAGAGGATGTTGCTGTAAAAATTGAGATGAGGGAGTTTTAAGAAGAGTTAAATGCATTATTGTCAGTGGAAGTGGATACACCACCAAATCAATGCACAGTCTCTCTCTCTCTCTCTCTCACACACACACACACACACACACACACACACACACACACACACACACACACACACACACACACACACACACACAAGTCTTCCATGTTGGATATTAGACCGCCTATCTATCTAAGTTACGCAGTCTAGAGAGCAATGTACTAGCCATAAGTGCCACAGAAAAAGACAGGCACTACTTATGTGAAATTTGGCAGTGGAATATTTTTAACAATCAGTGTTTGGAAGAGATGGTACTGTGCATCGCAGGTCATGCAACAAATGCATATGTGTGCACAGGACAATGTAACATCACTACCTCTGTCACAATTAATGACATTGATTTTATAATGAAATACAGATACTGCCCTTCCTGTACATTGTGTTAATGTGAAAAAATATTATTGTGACTTCATGTCAGGATGACTCCATTACTTGCGCTACATGCATTGGTAAGATAAATGTGGAAATTGCACATAGAGCAGTGCACTGCAGAATGACAGTGGTGGATTTTGTGAGAATAAGTTAACCAAGCTGGTAACAGTGCAAGTGTAAACACTGTATAGCATACATATTAGTTTAAATGAATGAATTGAGTCAACATTATTCAGAAATCATGATCATACTTTGGCAACAGTAATGCAGACATACAAACTTTGTGCAACAGTAAACTATAAATATTTGATTTGCTCTTCTTTTATTGTATCTTTGAGTGCAGTGCTGCTAAGCTGATTTGTGCTGTTGATGGAAAAGTGTTAGTGCATGTGTAATCATAAAGTGTTGAACTTTCAATGGTAATTCACAGTACACTATGTTGCTCTTTGCTGACTTCCAACCAAAGATCTTTAAAAGACAACCTTCACAATAGGTAGCAGGCAGATTGGTGTATCAAAAGGATAATGATGTATTAAGTAATGGTTTAACCAAAATTTACAGACACAGTAGTCAGACAAAACATCATGAAACTTGTCATCCATATGTATTTGTACATTTTCAGCATGGCAAGAGAAACATTTAGATCTAAGTATTATCTTAACACAACACATAGGAATTCATAATTCTGGCAGTTAATATTTGACAGCAGATTTCAGCAAACATGAATGTATGTAATCATTTTTATTATCCTATTGACCACTGTAATCCATGCATCCGACTCTTCATCTTTCTTTAAAATTACATTAAACTGAAAAAAAAATAGCTTAACACAGTGGCACAAAGTGAATCAGAGAAATGCAGACAAAGCCAGCCAAATCCAAAGATATTGCCATTAGCTGAGTACTTCCATTTAGCCTTTTTGCCTATGTTGCCTGATGCCAGACATTTTGCAAATGCAGAGGTAGAAGAATAATGATAAGGAAGGGAGAAGATACCTTAGCAGGGTGGAAAGAAAGCAGGGACAAAGTACATTATCACTGAGAAAGGATAATGGTGGCTCACAACAGTAGCCAACAGATACACCTAAATTAGTGAACCAAAAACACTCAGTAACACTTAGCTAATTGCAGGTTTAAAACCCTTGAAAGTAGTTGTGATGATTCACCACTGGACCAGTAATCAAGAAGCCTCAATCCTCACCACTGGCAACAATGGGGGGGGGTGTTCACTGGGAGGATAACAGGTGCACACGTAGTATTTCCAGATACAGCTCTCGGCATCAAGTGCTATTTCCCTTAAGAGCACACCGAGATTACAGTCAGTCTGGGGATAGTTTTTCCCTCTTTCTTCAGATCCCCAGTAAGACTTCCCACTGGCATAGCTATAGAGTTGAGATCTCAGCTGAGTGACCAAGCCAGGACCTCCAGCACCCTCTCTGTCCAACTAGTGCTTAATGTCCCTGCCCAAGGTAGCTGATGCACACACTATTTGAGGTTTGATTTACACACACACACATACACACACACACACACACACACACACACACACACACACACACACACACACACACACCTGGGAAAGGCTGGCACAGGTTTACAAGCCATGCCCTCTTCTGCCCAGACTATAAGGTAGTTTCCACTGCCACCAGTCACTCCTTATCAGCTTCTTTAGGGCCCTTAACAAAGGATGTCTAATCTTACTGTGTAATGTTACTATCAATACAAATGGTAGCTTGACCAACAGCAAGGCTATTAGGAGTGGCCCACACAGTGTCACCAAATAAATATGAAAGTACTTCCAAAACTTAAATGTCTTTACACAGATCAGCTAGAATGAAATGTTTAAATATATTTAATAATAAATAAAAAAATAACAAGAAAATACTCAGTATATATTCACAGTAACATCAGATTTCAAAACCACAGGAAATATTTAAAACAACATTGCAGGGCAATCTCAAATAAATAAAGAAAAATATCTAAACTAAGTTTCACTATATTCCTGACTGAATCTAAGAGAATTACTATACCCTAGCTAACTTACTTAATTGGAGCAAGGCAGATAGATGTGTGGTGAATGGTTCTTGTCATGTGTGGTGAAATGGTTCTTGTCAGGTCCAAGACAGAATACAGAATGCTTTATTTCCCTAAGAGACTTTTTAAATTAATATCTTAAATATTACTGCTGGGATAGCTTGCAGAATGACATAATTTCTTGTCGTCTGACTCTATGCCAGGTGAAACCCCCACTGCTGGAAGCTTGGCAGTATTTAAGATCTACCTGTGAAAATACATAGACCTCAGATCTTTGGCAGATGCTGGAAGTCATAAAACAATTACATTTCTTCATATTTTCAGAGGTAATAATTAGTTCACTACAAAGGCAATACAGAAAGCTTCTCAGCACAGACTCTGTTTCATTTGCTGCACAGAAAACTGAAAGATATCATCTTTTATTGCATAGCCATAAAATAATGTCAGCTATTTTCCGAAGTTAACCTCCTGTATTCCAGTTTCCACTGTTAAAATATATACATTTAAACTGTTACAATAGTGCATGTATATTTCTGTTCTCTTCTAGTAGCCCCACTGGGATTACATTTTAAGCACAAACACTTTATAAAATACCTTTATAACACACGTCTGTACAAACCTAGCTTGATATACACATGACATACAGTTCTAATATAGTTGTAACACAAACAACTTATATAAATCATGTTGATATTCACAAATGACATATAATTATCTAAAAAATTCCAGATAGCTGTGTTGGCAGTATCTCCCTTTGTCACAGTAGTCAAAACTATTTCTACACATTTGAGCATTAACTCATCATGCCACAAAAGAATCAGTACTTGACAATATTGGTATAAGACTACTGAAACACACTAACAACTTATTGAAGAAGGAGGGGTGAACAGAGAGAGAGAGTTAGATATAGATGCAGAGAGGAATAGCAGACATATGTTTTATGGGACATATAGGAACATTTGTATGGTGTGTTAATCTTGCTTATTAAATCATCATTAATCTGTCTTGCTCTGTACAATAAACTGATTGCTATAGGTACAAATAAGGGGTGTGAGAGTGCAATAAACATGAATAGATAACCAGGATAAGCTTGACTTACAAAGTCTCCCTGATTGGACTGCAATGTATTTGACAATGATGTCTTGCTGCACAATTCCAATGTTATGTTAGGGAAAGTGGATTTCTGGAGAGAAATATACATTTTTGTAAGCAAATATATGCTAGGAATATGGACTGTCATGAAGTAATAAACTGACATACAGCTCTAATCGAAACCATGACACTATGGGAAAACATCAGGTTACAAACAGGGTAATTATCTCAACACACCACATATGAACTCCTACTTTAATACACCCAGATGCCTAAGAATTGTTTGAATTAATTGTATCACAGTACTACCTTTAGTATAGATTTACTCCATGTTCCCATAGTGCAAATTAAATTGAACTTCTCAGCTTTTGCAAGAAGATGTTAAACAGCATTCAATGTCATTAAGCTTTGTTGCACTATGTCAAACTCCATGCAAATGCTGAGGACATAATGTGAAAGCATTTCCATGGGGCATTTCTGACCACGTGTGTTGTGTGAATCTATTTTTTGACCATATTAAATGTGTGAAAAAGGGGAGGATATGACAGTGGTGAAAATGAGGTTGGCAAGTAGAGTATAGTGCATAGGGAAAAAATACAGGAATTTGTAGGAGGGTTGTCGGAGAGCACCATAGCTATCCACTTCTTCACAACATATGTGTACAATTGTACAGACAATGTTAAGACTTTACAGAGTCACCACATCAGTAATGGATGACAACAGCAGAATAATGTTGTAGGGCCAACTGGACCAAATCAACTGTGTCATGATGACATATAGGTGAAGTGGAGAGCTATGTAAGGGGCAAAACTATTTTTTGGGGCAGGTGCTCATTTTTTGGGGGGGAGGATGTTGTAAAAGCTGCTTAAGAATGAAAGGTTTTAGTGGGTACGGTAGGTTAAGAAGCATCCACTGTCATACAAGACAGAAAGGGATGGTGATGACACATAAGGTTGGGAGATACTATGATTGGGATAGGTAAGGAACATCAGAAGTGCATCCGGCCTGAGAACAATGAGTATCTAGTCCTCATCCTCACCCTCAGAACTGTCACCACTGCCTTCAGCAGCAGCTCCTGGGTCAGTCCAGACATACCATCATCTTTACAATGAGAAGCAGGACCTTTTCAGCCCTGCTGATATGTGCCTCAAGATCCATCTCCATTATATTCTCTACCAGCCCTGTGAGCTCCTGCCCGGTGACAGAATTGCTTTTACCACTAATAATGCTCCAAGAAGGTACCACTGCACTAGCAGCCAGGCAAAGCTACCTGATGCAGTTGGAGCTTGTAAGACAGGGGTTGTGGTGGCAACACTGACAGTAAGTAACCATGAAATACTGGGTGTCTTTGCTGCCATCTGTGGAGGTATGTCAGGCCAAGCCTCAGTGATCAGTGTACCTCTCTGTGCTGTTGATTAATTTTCATCAGCAAGTTATGCAAACAGCAGACTGTTAATTAATTATAACCCCCCCCCCAAAAAAAAAAGAATAGAGGGAAATGGTAGGGGAGAGAAGAGAAAAGAGATAATTAGATACATGGCATGTCACAGTAATATATATTTTAAACAAACTTGGCTTAGTAGTATATAAACAATTATGATAAGATACTATTGCACACCTTTGCAACATCCATATATGATGGAAAGGCATTTGTGTGTCATTAAATAAATAAATGTTACTGCTCTGATATAAGAAACAGCTGTATTTATTTTACTATGATGGATTGGATTTATGCATTCCAAATTAGTAATTACAATTACCATAATGTAGTACTTTATGACAGATGGATCTTATTAATAATTATCAATTAAAAATCTGCTTCTGGGTACTGAGCCCCCATACACATAGTAAGGCTGTTATTATAATGTATTAATTCAAGCAGCAATAGTTATTGATGAAGGCATTCATGCTTGAGATGGAGGATTAGGTATGCCTGCTCAAGATGCTAGTGCCTGAGGGAATGAAAATATAATTATGGCTTGAATTATTACATAAATCCTACTTACCCCCATGCATCTCTGGAGTGAGTTAATCTCTCCTGGTGCATCTAGTGGTTTGCAGCTATCTGCTCTGCAGCTGTACAGTGCAAATATGAAAGACAAGAAATGCATATATGAAAATACAATGAGTAAGTGCATTGGCTGGCTAGATAATTAATGCCATGTTATAGACAGGTTATGAATTAGTATACTTACATAACTGGGGGTGTTCCCAGCCTGAAATTCAGCCTCCTATTATCTTAAGAGGTCCTGCTTGTGCTTTTTATCACAGGATCATATGAGATTACTAGGCTAATGGCTTAAGGGCCCTTACAAGCTTAGCCAATATAATCCAATTTTACCCAATATATGGCCCCTAGAGGCAAAAGGATGACATGGATTATTGCCTGTGCATTGAGTATCTTACTGATTGTCCCTGTCCATAAGGGATATAGGCACTACCCCAGGTATGAATTTGTGAGTCTCCATCCATTGATCCAAATTGCATTAGAAGAGGGTCAGGGAATGACTCTGCTTAATGTGAATAGGAAGCCTGTTCCAAAGAAAGGTTAATCTCTGAGACACATATCTGTCTCTACAGCATGTTTTGTTTGAGTTGCTGACTAAAGTTTAGTGTCACTATTATGGTGATGACATTGTTCCCAATTGCGTGGAATTCCAGCTGCAGTGGAAATAGCCTTGGCTAAGCTATTCCAAGCCTCAGCCTTAAATTTTGACTGAGTATAATCCTCCTGCAGCAGCCTACAGCTGTAGCCACAAATATTGTGGACTCCTCAAAATGTCACCTTTGTGCTCTAAATTTAGCACCATTCCCTCCCTAACCAGTCATGTCTGTAAAAGTCAAGCTAACCAAATATGCCTGAATTGATGCCTTTTCAGATTTTTTTTGTTACTGATATTGTGCAAAGATATACAGCCTTGATAACTGCATTTGCCCAACTGAAAGCAAATGGACTCCTTGGCAGACATATTTGCACTACTTATAGCAGATAGCCATAATGGTGTGAAACATGGCATTGAGTGATGCTCCACTCAGTATCACAAGTCCCAGTATTCAACAATGGAATGCTTACTGGCATGGCTTTTCAGGGCTACACTTTGGATGGTGAAAGATGATGAATCCTTACATATTGTCATGATGGAGCTTACCCAGTGTTAAAATATCGAATTGAACCCATTGGACAAAAGAAGCAAAAAACTGCAAAAAACTGCAACTTAATGCATTAACCAACATTGCCACAGGAGAATTGCCTTTCCAGCATGGAAATGTGGCATTAAGTGATCTTCTGAATGCATGGGGATACACTTTAGAGAGGACAAACACGTAGTTGGGATATGTGATGAATCATAATGATTATAACAAATGTATTGTGCCCATCTTGCATATGCAAGTGAATTTTATATGAAATATATTCATTGTCTTGTCTAAAAAAGGGATACATATCAGGTTGCATTTATCTGTAAAATATTAATCATATATGCTAAATAGCACAGCTTCATTATGCAAGGCTTACTGATACACTGCTTGCAAGAAACAGGTTTAACATTATCTGGTTTCTGTAGTGTTACAGTCCTATTCAAAATTTTATGAGAAATGGACCTCTTATACCCTTTTTAAAATTTACAGTGTAGCTGGATTTGCACCCATAGTAGACTGTATTATTTACCTAAAATGACTGCCATTACATCTTCTTACACAGAAATAGCTCTATGGCAGGTGGAAATTATCTTCTCAGTACTGCCTAGAGTGCTGAGAAAAGTGCACAATTTCCATGTATGTTGAGCACCTAAGGCAGACAAAACCAAATTTTTTCACTTTTTCCTTAGGTAGTAAACTGTATGTATATGCTGCAAAGGGAAGTGGAAATAAACCTTAAAATGAAGGCAAAAAACTAAATAAATAAAAGAAATACTATGAATAATTGCAATGTGATCTCTAAGGAGGATTTAAATGTTGCTTCACGTGCTTTATTCCTCTTGAGTCACCCCAGTTAAACGTTGTGCCACAGAGAAAGTTACTTGACAGGTGTATTTTCTTCAGTGATTACTATCCAGAGTGTTGCCAGCTGAGCAATGCCACCAGGTGTGTTTGAGCTACCTAAGACAGCCTAAACTAAATATTTCCATTTTTTCTTTAGGTAGTGAATCATGTTTGTGTACTATAAAGTGAAGAGCAAATGCACCTTAAAAAGAAGGGGAAAAACATATTGTGAATAATTGCAATGTGATCCCTAAAGATGATTTGAACAATGCTGCCTGTTCCCTAAGTCTCTTGATTCACTTCAGTTATACATTGTATCCCAGAATTTGATATCTGTCAGGTGCATTTACTGAAGTAAGAACTCTCCCTGTTGTAGGGTACATGTGACATAGCAAGACATGTTTGAGCTACCTAAGGTTCATAGGTTCATAGGTTCATAGGTAGGTACTAGGTTATCGGCCCTGGGAACTATACAAGCCCAGCCAAAAAGGTACCCTGGCTTTTGCCACCCAAGAAAATTATTTTCCTGTGCCACTGTTGAGCAGAGCCACAGAGGTGATCCCCGGGGTGAATTTCCTATCTCCCATCCAATCATCAAGATTTTTCTTGAAGAGTGCTAATGAGGAGCTTTGTTTGATATAGATAGGTAGTTTATTCCAGAGTATGGGAAGTCTCTGGGCAGGAATCTATCCCTCTGGCATGTTCTGTTTATTGTGGTGACAAGGTTTAGGTCCCTAGAGCGTGTAGCTCAGAGGGATTGGGATTTATTTAAGTGGAGCATGTCCAACAGCTTTGGGTTTGACATAGCTTTGTATGTTAGGCAGAGATCACCTCTGAGTAGGCGATATGTGATGGAGTAAAGCTGGAGTTTTTTGAGACGGTCTGCGTAGGGCACCTGTTTGAGGCCAGTAATCCTCTTTGTGAGGTATTTCTGCAGCCTTTCCAGTTGTTGTAGATGTCTTGTGAGGTACCTAATTTTTTCACTTTTGCATTAGGTAGTAAACCATGTTTGTGTGCTGCAATGCAAAGCACAAATTGAAAAGACATTAAAAAAGGAATAAATGGTTCAGTAATTATAGAAAGTAGATGAAATGCAATGCATAGGTATATGTAGCAATGATCAGAGCAAGAAGTGCATTCAAGTGAAAAATTCATCCTTCTCCTTGGAACATCAGACATCTACTTTGTGCAACACTTTATCAGACTTGTAGTTAATGACAGTAATATGAAAGTAGTTAGACTAATGATCACATGTTGTTAGCAATAGTGACAACAGTTGATTTTTATACAACACAATGGTATCACAAAATGTGATTAAAATGTATTCAACCATCAGTAATAGCATCATGCAAGTGGATTCAAACCATGCATCAGATATCCTTTATCTATAAGCTCACTCCACTTACACCTTGTGCCACAGAGAAAGTTACCTGTCAGGTGTATTTTCTTCCCTGAGTACTATCCAGAGTGCTAATGGCTGCAGAATGCCAACTGACTGGTTTGCGCAACCTATGACAGCCTAAACTTATTTTTTCCCCTTTTTTCTTTAAATCATGAAAGTGATTTTTTTGCACTGCCAAGGGGCATGCAAATGATACAAGAAAAAAAAAGAAAAAAACAAAACATATAAAATTATTATAGCTCAAATAATTTACATGTATATGTTTGACCAAATTTGTGATATTACAGCAGGGTCCTGTATAGATTTGAACCCTCAAACAATGGTATTGAAAGCAATCACAGAAAAAAGACATATATTAGCAGGGTGATAAAGAGTTTAGATTTAATGACAATGTGATATTGTATCAAGTCACATTGATGTTACGATAGAAACAAGTTATAAAAGTTGTCCTTTCATATCTGGTTGTGAATGTTTGGATGATTGTGATATTGCAGACAGTTAACATAGGCATGTTCTCACAGTATACTAAACAAAGACTGCAAACACTGCAGGTATATTCCATTCTTTCTGTCTGGTGCATCTTTTCATTATCTATGCCTTCACAATAGCAGCTATGTCTCCATTTTATTGCTATATGTTATCTTTAACAATGTTTGTAGTGCTTCCTTTAATATGAAAATTTCCTGCAAAGGGCTAGTAACTGTGGTCATTTAAGCCAGCCTTTGAATGTTAAGACTGTTGATCTCTTCCATCAGTCAATGGGCTTGCAGACTTTTTTCAAACATCTTCTCCCTCATTCACCTTTCAAAGGTGTATATCAAAGAGAGGAGATGTGAAAGCTAATTGTTCCTGCAGTCAGAGTAATCAGAGACAACTGCAAGCCATTAATAGGGAACACATCTCCTTGCTCTTCCTTGCATGTCTAGGGTGTGTGCATGTAATTGTGTAGGTCCTTACACCATGTTTATAGCCCCTACACTTAGTGCAGCTTTCAGCATTCAGGAATGCTAATGATTTAACACCTCATTTGCATACTCACAGTGCACACATGGCTGAATCTGGAGTACATATAAAGTTAATGGTGTATCTAATGCCCTTGTATCATACTTGGGAGACTGTTTTGGAACACGGAGCTTGATCCTGCTAATAATACAAGGCTTTGACAATTTATCTATGTTCTACAGTGCTGTTATGTCAATGTATGTTGCTATTTCTTAACTAATACTTTTAATCTAACATTAAAAGGTGAAGTGCATTGACTGCTGAAAAGCATTTGTATAATTTTAGCTGTATTTATAGATTCTTACTAAGCGAACTGCCCTTGCGAGCCATTTAAGCTTAGCCAATTATCCCTTGTGAGACTCAAACCCTGCACCTTTTGTTTGTAAGGCAAACACCTTAACCATTAGGCCACCCTCCTTATTACTTAGGCCACCCTCCTTATTACATACTTTTATCCTTTCCTTTTGACATGCAGTATGTCTTAATTTCTACAATTATTCTACTGAATGCTATATGAGCAATTTATAATTTTATTTTGTATGTCATGTATTTACAGTTATTACAGATGATTGTATAAGTATGTAGGAAGTTCTGGCTTTTTTATCTATGCTTTCAGAAAAACAGAAATTTGTTCTGGGTGTGTATTTCTATAAGACTGAACTTCACAGTAGTGGATATGGCAGTTGTAACCATTTGGTGATACTTTTCAAATGCTGCATTTGTAATTGTAATTGGTAGTGCAGCAATATATTACAAAGTTTAACCTGTGTTATCTCCTTTATAGAAGTGGTATAAGATCTGTGCTGATAATTGAATTTTTAATATACTTCTTTTCTTGTTGTGGGTGGGGATGGTGGGGATGGAGGTAGGAGTGCATTGGAGGTGTGGGGTAGATTGGTGGACTAACTTGTGTGTAGTCATAGTGCACATTTAACACATAGAAATTGTTTTTGTGCAGGGTGGATACATACAGCCACACAAAATTGAGCTCACTGCCATCCCATCTGTTTATTTTGTGCCTGATTTCTGTTTCATCTCTCATAGGGATATGCCATCCAAGAAGACATCTGTACCCTGTAAGCCACCTTATAGTAAGGCAGAAAATGAGTTCATTATTCATGCCTTACATCACCATGGAGCTTTTCTGTTAGAGAGAGGTAGATGTGACCAATCTGCCCAATACAGGATATGGTAGCAGGTGGTCGATGACCTTAATGCTGTCAGTGGTCAATGGAGAAGCTACTTCCAGATAAACACCTGGCAACTGACATGATAACCTTTGCCCACAGAAGAGCCACTGCAGTTGCCCAGGAACAGGGGGCTATGGGAGATGGTCCTACTACTGAGTCACCACTAACTAAAATGAAGGAGTTCCTGCAAACTATCAGAGATCAAGATAGCTCATCAGAAATTTCCACCAGACTCCTTGACGTCGGTGCAGATGTATTTGACAGAGCCAGAGTGTTACAAGCAGATATTCCAAGTGTGCAAGAAGCAAATATCATTGTTATATTTTTATTCAAATATCTAAGATGTCTGATATATATATAATACTTATATAGAGCCAGCAATAACTATGTGAGTCAGACTAGAGTGATACAGAAAGAGGAGTTTTCTTTGGGTTTGGGGACAGCAAACTGTTTACTAACTTTTTTATGAGAACCTTTTAAATTTGCAGTTGAGTGGGAACTGTTCTCTTTTTCTTGCTTCATTTGCATTGTGATACTTATAAGACTTCTTTCCTTTCCATTACTTTCATACACGCATTTCTGGATTGCAGGCTGCTAGCCCGCCTGCACATGGTAAGCACACATTTGTTTATTGCTAATACTGTATATAAGGTAGATTCAGGTCTATATGACAGTAAAAAATTTTGTAACATTAGCATCTGTTTAGAAGTTTAACACACCCTTCATTATAGGGAAAATATGTGATTAATTTTATTCTTCATTTTTCTGTTTGTTGGGTTTATTGCTTGTTATCATAGGTGATCCTGACAGTGGCAATGTGAAACTCCTTCCCCCTGATGTTGGAGTATTGGTAGCTGCTGATAATGGTGATAGTGATGAACAGGCACAGTCTAGGCATGCAGATGGTCAGTCTGACACTGAAGGTGTGACTCCCACATCTCCTGTCCATGCTTTGAACGTATGCATACCCAGGACACAGAGATGTCTGAAATAGGACAGATTGAGGTTGACGCAGTTGATCAGGCTAATGTGGTTAGCAGAGCCAGTTGGCTCTCCCAGTAGCCATCATAAGGTTGTGGCACCATACATGAGGGTTGGTGGGGGTGCTCAGAGAAAGCCTGCTATCCACTCTCCTGCTGAAGCTGGTGTGTCATTGGGTGCTGCCAGATGTATGTGTAGGGATGTAGTGGAGGTACAGGCACATTCTACCCAGGCCTCAGAAGAGATGGTGTGACTACTAAATGTTGTGCATTCTGATGTGAGTGCCTCCCTGAACCATATGGGCAACTCCTAAGATAGGATGTATAACACACTGGATCGATCAGTTTCTGTGATGGAATGTTGGGGAGAGTAGGCATCCTTGTGGCTGGAGAGCTACACCATCTTCTGTTGCTGACAGATGTGGCCATGCAAGATAGCTCTCTTGTAGTAACACTACATCAGCTGCTACATCAGTGATTACAGTGTCCACATTCAGATGTGGTAGGCCATGGGGTTGTGGTTCTGGACATAATCCTTATGACAGCTCATCCAGCAGACATCACTGACATTCAGCTAGCACACTGACTTCTAGCCAGGGCCATGGAAGCAGCAGTACAAATCCTGACAGAGATGGCTCTCATGGTCAGTGCTGAATTGAGTATTCTGCTATGCATGGCTCACACCTGTCGAAGATGCCATGCATAGTACTAGCACAGTGCTTGATTGTGTTCATGCAGACACATATACATAGAAAGAAATTTTTACTTGCCAGCCCTACTTCACACACATGCAAACTATCCAAGCAATACTGTTGACTGCTGTACATCTGTTGTCACTGGCCCTGAAGACTGCATACTCTAAGAGATACATGCATTTCTTCCTTGTGCACACTCACTTTCTTTTTGTCTCCACCCTGCGCAAATGATGATGACTGTGCCCTGCCCTTAGCACATGTCTTTGTGACTTAGGGTTGCATATAAGTCTGATGCACACAATAGATCGCTGATGATTGCTTATTCACAAGACAGAATCTATCGATATGTATTGCATAGCTAGACCTTTGATTTATTGTTCCTACTCATTTGTGAATTGACTACTTTTATGTTATAGTAACACATCATATTTCAGTTAGTATTGTCATTACAGCATTGGAAGCATTAAGTACTTCGGTCTTGCTTCTTGTTATAGTTTTGTAAAAGAGGGTATAACTGACCTGCTCCATGATTTACAGACAGTGCTCAATTGAAATGTTTGATGCAGACTATTGGTTCTAAAATAAAAGTGTGTTTTACAAACATCTTACAGAGGAGATATTACAGACATAACTGTCCACCTCAGACAAAAGGCTCTGCATAGGAACATATACATATTTCCATATGAGAGTAATCAGTTATATAAATTGTTTGCTTGTTTTTTTTAATTTACAAGTTTCACACTAACCTTGTCATTACTACAAGTAAAAATTGTGTTCTTAGGGGATGTTCCTGTCTGATGCTATCAGAACACAGCCATTACACGGTTAAGTAAATGTTGTGGTGTCTGGCAGGCATCAGTTTTCCTAAGTGTATGTGAATGAGATCTTAGGCTTTGAGCTTGGAAGAGATTGTGTGTGCTGTATTTTGCCTGTTATCCAGAGCCAGGGCATTCTATGTATGCCTCCTTCTTCCAGCACCATCTGTAGCTGAAAATGAACCAGTGATAAAGTGGAACCAGCAAACAAAAAGATCTTGCTTTAGTACTGATAAAGTGGAACCAGCAAACAAAAAGTCCTTTCTTTGGTACTCCCTTAGACTCCTCATATATACCTGCTGCCACTGCTGCTGGCCTTGCTTGTGGTCATTGAAACTGTGGTCATGCCCCTCTGTTCTTGTTGGAGATGTTTCCTGAAAATTATATTGGGTAACATGGCATAGATTGTAAGCTTTTCTGCACAGGTGCCTGGACTGAACTGCAGTGCACCTCCTGATGTGTCTATTCACCAGAAACTTGATTTAAACAAACCAAACTCATGTTCTATGACATTCCTAGTTTGTGTGTAGGCCTTGTGGTATCTTTACTCAGTGGGGCTGTGTGGGTTTCTCATGGGTGTCATGCACCAGGTCTCCAGTGCATAACCTGCATCACCCAGTAGATGCCCTGGAGGAATGTCACCCCTAGTAAACCTGGTGTACAACTCACAAGTGTACCAATATGTCTGAGTCATGAAAACTGTCTGGGTTACCTGCACAGGCATTATGGATGGTCTCTTGGGGAGTACTGACAGCCCGACAGTTTAAAGATGGAAACCTTTTCTGTTGGTGTACCACCTTTCCTGTTCTTTGGGTGCGGCTTCTATGTGTGTGGATCTATGGCCCTAAAACTTCAGCCAAGTGTGTAAAAATACAGCAAGGTTCTTTATCACTGCATTTAAAAAATAGATGTAATATTCTACCTGTGACACCCCTAATATATCCTCTGTGAGTCTTTGGAAAATACAAGAGGCCAGTATACGTAATGCTGCACATACCTTTATTTCCACTGGAATGGGTTTTACACAAATTCCTTGGGGCCTAAGGTGGGGATGACAGAGGTTGCATATTTTCTCCATTGTTTCCCCTGTCTACCCTGTATTTCTCAATAATTTCTGTTTTATGCAATTTTTGGTAAGTTAAACAGGGTTTAAATAGTCCTATTCTTGAATATTTTAAACACGTTGTAGCTTACTACAGATTTCTGGATGACATTTTAATTTTGTGGAAAACTGCCCTGAACAAGGGTATGAATTAAAGTCTTTTCTTGATAACTCTACATGGTTTTTAAAATTTACATACAATTTAAGCTTTGACAGTATAAATTATGTGGAGATCATCATAAGTAAGGATAGATTAACCAAGGTATACACTTCTACTATTTTTAGAAAAAAAGACTTTCTCAAATTCATATCTCCATTATGATAGTTGTCACCCCATTACCAAAAGAGAGGAATAATGAAGGGCCAAATGTTTCACCTGTCAGGGTTTATCAACATTGACAGTAACTTTTACACATAGATTGATTACTTAATGATCTTATTCTGAGAAACAGATTACCTTGAGACTATTCTTACTGAAACTGAGAGAGAAGTGATTGAAGGAAGAATGTCCAGGTTTCATCCTATCCTTGGGAATACCAAACAAATATTAGAAACATTTTAGGTATAGTTAGGTGTGAGAATGACACAGGAGTAAACTTGAACTCCTCCTTAGTTTTACCTTTCAGAAGGGATGTTTTCAAACATGTGAAAGTGTTCCATAAAACCTGGAGCACTACATTTCCGGATAGAATAAAGGAAAGTTTGGAAAAACCCCATAGACAGTGTTTAGTAGGAGTAAAAATTTGAAAAGTCTGATAGAAAAATGTCCCTACTGATATTTACAAAAATATTAAACAGGCTTATATGAGAAGGTGTGGTTGCTGTAAACAATGATGGCTCATCAATGGGGCCATACATTACAGTTGAAGGATTTGATAGGACCCTCTCATGCCCTTGTAGGTGAAACTATGAATCACAAATGGTGGTATATTTAGCCACATGCACCACATGTCCAGCTTTCTATGTGAGCAAAACAAATAGAAAGCTTAAGGAGAGGATTCACAAACCCACCATTGAAATAAAAAAGAAAAAATACTAATGCTTTATAGTGACACTCTGAGGTATGTTCTAATTTTGTACTTTTTTATTATACTAAACCAGGTGCAACTATCACAGAATGGGGGTGACTTTAACAACCTTTTAATGTATCAAGAAATGCTTTGGCAATTGAGATTAAATGCCAGCAAGAAACCTGGGTTGAATGATATTATTTCTATTATTAGTTTATTGAAGATGAGAGCTTTGACTTTTAATTAATATACATAGTCAAAGAAAACAATCTTTTACTATTGATGATTGCTCTTTAATTAAAGAATAATGAGGAGAAATTACTTTTAGGTTTTCAGTGAAACTATTGGTACAGAAGATTTTATGGTGAGAGATACAAAATTAATTATACATGAGCTGTTTTTTGATTGGTGGATACAGCTTTAAATGAGATGTCTTGTTGTTGTTTGTGACACTCTGAAGAAGTTCTGTTACGTAGACTGAAAGCATTAATTGTTTCTAATAAAAATTGTTAGTGTAAGCTATAGTGGTGGATCCTGGGTGTTTTGTTTATTGTTGTACTTAGCTTATTTACAGCACAATACAAAAAGCAGGCTGTAGAGATCAAGTGTCTCATTCCATACGTATAAAATGTAATCACGAATTTAAGTAAAACACAGATGAAAGTAGCATAGAAATTTAATAAAACAAAGCTTTCAGGTCAAAAACCCTTCATCAGTGCTGACATCATCCTACTAAAATATATTTAAACAATTTCAAATATATCACAGCCAACCAAGAGCAACATTCAATTATCTTATATCACGAAGCCAATTAAAAATACATATGCAAAAATAAAAATAATTATATATACATATCATAAAATAAATAAATAAAATAATAATCACATGTTGCATGTGTATATTATTTCAAGCAATTTTGTCTATGTTTTAATATAGGTTTCAGAGATACCATCTGATTTAAGCCAGGTGCTCGGTCCGCAGAGAGCATTAATATCCATTTATAGTCCTTTATTTTCAACTTATTGTTTATGTTACCTCTCCTAGTGTTTTTGTCCACCGTGTCAATAATCTTAAACATAAAGCAATGTGCTGAATTAGTTTCACTTATATGCTTAGCTAGACATTAGTCATAATGTTTCATCTAATATCTGAGTTATGCTCAATTATTCTATCTTTTAGTCTCCTTGTTGATTTGCCTACATAGAAACTAATACATTGTTTGCATGTTGCTAAATAAACAATGTTAGTTGAGTTAACGTTGCAGTACACTTGAATTCAAACTTTCTATCTGTTGTTGTGTAAAAGTAGTTTACATCCTTATTAATATAGCTACAACAACAACAGTTGTAGCATGGGAAATTAACAAGTTTGCTTGCTTTCCCTAAACTAGAGTGCGCTTTGAAATCTTTGTAACATAATTGTTGCTTGAGATTTATATTGTTTCCATGTGCAAACTTAGGAGTATCACCAATAAGTTGTTTCAATTCTGGTAGAGCCTGCAGTATTACTCAATTATCAGATATTATTTTCTTTATCTGTGGGGTATTTCTGTTATAAGTTGTTACATATCTTAAAAACAGACTAGTTTCAAAAGTAGATGGCAATGTCTCAGAGTTCTCAGTTCTGATACCAAAACAGGGGCTTGCATCTTTATTCTGTAATGCAGCAATTCATTAGAATATTTTGTGAGCATATGTGACGGATCCACACAGCCTACCAGTTTTTGCTATGCCTCGAGCCACGCATCACTGTGTATGTTTAATTATTGCCAGATTGATTATTGCTAGTTCTTGATATGCCACTACCTCACTATATGCTGCTAATACTGAAACAATACAATATGCTTAAGAGCAGGCCTTGCTCACTGATTACTGGTATCATTGAACTTTTGTTAACCTATAAGTTGTTTATCAGCTCAAAAGATGTTTACCAGAATGTGGGGATTTCAAAGAGGAACTATATCACAAGATTGTGAGCTAACTGTTCCCTAAAAAAGGGAAGTAGGGCACAGGACCAGACATTACTACAACTTAGGAGATGATCTGTAATTTTCTAAAATATTCCATCAGCTCATGATGAGCCTGTAATGTCAGATCTTTCTACAATATTCTGCCAACTCAAAAAAGACTATAAAAGCTCAAAGGCTAAGATGAAAATCATCATCAGCATCCGGATTTGATCACAGCACCAGCCTGAACTGAGCTTAGAGACATTTCGCCAGTGTCGGCCTTGCCTTGACTGAACAGATAGCTGCACTGGATAGGATTTGAAGTTTCCCTATCAGTGGCAAAGATGATTTTGTTTATGCATATGCTTGTAAGTACATGATTTATTAGTTTTTGTTTATTTAGTTTTAGCCTTACTGTACTTTAAGAAAAGTTTTGCTTAATAAATTAATAAGTTAAGTTTGAGCCTTGGTGTTTTGTGTCATTTCTATTCCTGTATTAACCTCAGATTTTGAAGTAACGGACAGATACACTTGGCGTAGTCGGCAGGATCTGGGGTTTGCAGTGGAGATGTCACAACAACAACCAATGTTTTTTCCTTTAAAACACCTAGGTATAGGTAAGAAGGATGTTGCATTAAGCACCCCAAATAAGTTGGGTGTTGATGCTACTTTGACAGCATTATTTGGGAAGTGGGATCCTCTTGCTAAGGTATTGAGTCAAGTTTCTCCTCCTCCTTCTCCAAAACCCCTGCAGGAAAGACCTAAGGCAGATCCTGATAGCCTAGCTAGAGCTTTAGAAGGGTTAAAATTGGATGATAAGGGAAAAAAGGTGAAGGAGGGGGTAGGGGCAGCCGGATGGCTGTTCTTTGAAGCGATTCAGGAATTAGACAGAGATGTAGACTCACTAAAAGAAAAAGTTTCAGAATTAGAAGAGCGATGTAAAGAACTCACACACACACATAGATTAGATAGAGATGCCTTGGAGAAGGCAAACATGGCACTTGTTAAAGTAGGGGAGGAAGCTGAGCACTGGAAATCTAATTCAGTGACTTTAGCTACTCGGATAATACAACAGCGTAGGCAACGAAATGGGAGAAGACAACGCCATCCACCCTCAAGGCCTCGGGTTCGTGCTTTGCTGTGTAAGGCAGAGTTTGATCCTGAGAAGTGGGAAGGTGATTTCCCCTCAACAGATGAGGGTGATAGTGATTTTGAAATAGTAAATCCTCCGTCAGTGGAGGCGCCCAGTTATTGAGAAAAAGGGACAGTGGACTGGAGGGCAGCACCACAACAATGGGTGGAGGTGCGGAGTTATACTAAGCTGAATTATTGAATATAATCCAAATCTATAAGCAAAGGCCAGGGAAACTGTTTTGGCGTGGTTTCTTCGGGTTTGGGACACAGGGGAGAAGCGGTGTCTCTAAATGCTGAAGAGATGCACCAGTGTGCATGTCTGGTGTTTCACCCACGTCTAAAGCAAATAGTAAACAATATAGATCATGGTGATTCCCAGGTGAATACACTGGTGGTGTGGTTAGCCTCGGCTTTCCGCGCTACTTGGCCAGATGCTACAGCAGTAGCTGATGAACATAAGCCTTGGAAAACAATAGCAGAGGCCATACAGCAGTTAAGAGAAATGGCTATGTTGGCTGCCGTTTACTCAATGGAATTGAGGGATGGTGTATTGGTGCTTCCGAGAGGGCCAGATGCACAAATTATGACTAGTAATATGAGGAGCAAATTAATCAAAAATGCACCACAGTGGTGGAAGGGCAGCTGATGGCTGCCCTGGGAGGTGGTGTAGGTCAGCAGATATGGGACGTAATAGCCACTCTAAATCAAATGGCAGAATTAGTGGAAGAAAAGAACAGAGAAGAGCTAGAAAGGCAAATGCGGAGAAATCAAAAGATAAATCTGGAGAAAAGGTTACGAGAAAGCAAATGTTTCTGGATCTGTTGAGGTGGGGGGTTGGAGCTGCGGAAATAGATGGGATAGCTACTGAAGAATTATATAAAAAGTGGAAGCAGAAACAAAAAGAAAAAGGTTCAAGTTCTGAAAGTAAAAAGCAAACCCCTACAAAAAGTCCAACCAGGAGTACCACTGAAGGGAAGGTAGGATGGAATCAATTATATCCTGACATCCCTACTGATGAGGAGCTAGCACAGTGGCAAAAGGGGGAATTTAATGACGAGAGAGACTGGGGAGGGAAGGAATGGAGAACCCCGGTCGAAAAAACAGAGACAAATTGACTGGAAGGCGGGTCCCCAGTAGCTAGGGGTACAGTAAGAGCAATTACACCTGGGGACCGACGCCCTTACGTACCCCTTACCATTTTTTGGAAGGGAGGGCCACAACATGTGATGGCTCTGGTAGACACAGGATCAGAAGTAACCATTTTTGCAGGCAACCCCCGTAGATTTCGTGGACAGTATGTAGAAATTGATGGTTATGGAGGGGCAAAGACGCTAGGTACCAAAACCAAAATTAAGATAGCTTTTGGGGATGGTATGCCTATTTACATTGAAGCAGTGATAGCTCCAGTACCTGAACACATTTTAGGAATAGATGTGTTAAAGGGTAGAACTTTGGAAACCACTGTAGGGCCATTTAGGTTTGGAGTGCGGCATTGTTCAGTCAACGCAGTTAAGGCTGTAGTTCGAGGCAATGCTAAGTGGGAACCGCTTTGTATTCCCACGCCTAAAACAATAGTGAACATCAAACAATATCGTATCCCAGGTGGGCACGCTGAAATTACTGAGACGATCCAAGAACTGCTTCGGGTTGGCATACTTGAGCCAACAGTGAGTCCATTCAACAGTCCGGTGTGGCCAGTAAGGAAACCTGATGGATCATGGCGAATGACGGTAGATTATCGAGGTCTGAACAAGGTGGCCCCACCCTTAGCGGCAGCTGTTCCAGACATTGTTACGATCGTGGAAAGATTGTCTTCCTCTGCTGGACCATATCATGCAGTTTTGGACTTGGCAAATGCCTTCTTCTCCATTCCGATAGCAGAAGAAAGCAGAGCCCAGTTTGCTTTTACCTGGGAGGGGAGGCAGTATACCTTCCAAGTGTTACCTCAGGGATACCTGCACAGCCCTACCCTGTGTCATGGACTAGTGGCTAGAGACCCAGCCAAGTTGCAGCTGGACAAAGTGACTATTTTTCATTACATTGATGACATAATGATTACTGGAGAAAAATCTGATGTGGAGATCGCACTAACAACTGTAGTTCAGCACCTTCGGAACAGAGGGTGGGCGATAAATGAGAATAAGACACAACAAGGGACATCAGTAAAATTTCTTGGTATGATTTGGAACGGAGCGAAAAGGGAAATCCCTGCAGCAGCACTGGAGAGTATCCAGAAAATTGCAGACCCAACAGCGAAACAACAGGCACAGGCCTTTTTGGGAGCAATGGGCTTTTGGAGAGCATTTGTACCTCATCTTGGACTGATCTTGCGACCCATTCACTATGTAACTAGGAAAAAATGTGATTTTCAATGGGGTCCCAAGCAACAAACGGCTTTTGAAGAAGCAAAAAAGGCTCTACAGCAAAGCGTGGGGCTGGGCCCGGTTGATCCACAACAACCTTTTGTCCTTGAAGTAACAGTTGCCAATAATGTTATGTCTTGGGGGCTGTGGCAGAAGGATGACACTGGGAAAAGAGACCCTTGGGATTTTGGTCCAAATCCCTGACAGGAGCGCAGGTGAGATATAGCCCCCTTGAGCAGCATGTACTGGCGGTGTACACAGCATTGATTCATGTGGAAGGAATAACTAAACAACAAACAGTGACAGTTAAAATAGACTACCCAATCCAGGGGTGGTTACGAGACAATACCTTAATGAAAACCCTGATAGCACAATCTTCGACTGTACAGAAGTGGAAGTGGTATTTACAGGAAAGGGCCAACATCGTGCCTGGAGTGTCTCAGGTACAACAACAATTGGCTGGACTGGTAATTCTGGATGACGCTGATACGATAGAACAACAGCGATATGAGCTCCCACAGTCTCCAATAACTGAAGCATTACCATTCGATAATTTAGACGCAGAAAAACAAAAATTTGCATGGTTTACTGATGGTTCTGCCAAAATTGGATCAAATGGTAACAGAAACTGTGTTATTTGACGAAGGTACTGCCGGTTCAAATAATCAGGCAGAATTACGAGCTGTTGCCCTGGTCATCGATAGTTTATCACCGGAGGACGAAGCATACATCTATACTGACAGCTGGGCAGTTTATAAAGGACTGACGACCTGGTTACCTGCCTGGCAGCAACAGGATTGGAAGATCCATGGCAGACCTCTGTGGGGAGGTTCAGAAGATTGGCAGCGGATTTGGGAAAAAGCTCAACAATGCAGAATCAGTGTTGGACATGTAGATGCCCATGCATCACTTGTAACAAATGAAAGGAGGCATAACCAGCAGGTAGATAAGATGGCCGCAGTACGTGTTACTGAAGAAAAAGCCGAAAGTGCCAGTATGGCAAGATGGGCCCATGATCGAGTGGACATTTGGGAAGAGATGCGACGATAGAATGGGCCCGGAGGCATGGTATGCAGTTAAATAAGGAAATAACTACGGATGTTATAAAACAGTGTGAAATTTGTCAAAGAAATAAACAGAAGCAACTGCAAGCAGAAGCATGCGGGCACATTCACAGAGGCAGCCGCCCAGCACAAATCTGGCAAATAGACTTTATTGGTCCTTTACCACTGGATCAAAACCAGCAATACTGCCTAACGATGGTGGACACTTATTCAGGATTACTAATGGTATCCCCATGCAAAAGGCAAACCAGCAAGCAGTGTTAAAAGGATTGAATAAATTATGTGTGACATATGGGATTCCCGCTGAAATCCAAAGTGACCAAGGCAGCCACTTTACCGGAGCAGAGGTCCAAGAGTGGGCAAAGGAAAATGGAGTTCAATGGGTACTGCATATCCCATATCATCCCCAAGCTGCTGGTTTAATTGAAAGGTATAATGGGCTCCTTAAAGAACAAATTCAAAGAATACGAATGATGGAACATTGCGAGGCTGGGCAAAGGTACTAGAATTAGCTGTGAGTCAGCTAAATAACAGACCCCGAAAGCATCAAGGAACTCCCTTGCAAATGCATATGAGTGACATTCGATCTAACTGCTGTGTTTTGAAAATGGAAAAGCTGAATCCGAATGCCATATACCCTCTTCTGACAAGTACTGATCAAACTCGATTCTGGCTATGTGCATTGACTGAACAAAGGGTGCCAGCACAAAATATGGCATTAGTTGAGACAGGCTGGAAACTCTTTCTCCCAGAAAATTGGCACTGGGGGCAAAAAGGGCTATTAGGTGAAAGTTGGGAGGTTTTTACATTATGGGAGCCAGAACGAGAGGTGATAGTAAAGGCTATCAATTTAGATAATAAGACGCAAATGATTCAGAAAGGACAACCTTTAGTAGAAATTTGTATGCATCAAGATGCTGTTATTCTACTACAAGACTGTGATACTAAACCAAGCAAATGGCTGGGAATGAAAGTTATAGTGACCACACCCAGTCAGCCAAATGAACATGGGACAGTAATTTGTGATGGACCTGGTGATACTGTTTTAGTATTACTTGATTCTGCTAAACAACCATTGTACTTTCCTCTCCATAGATTATTGCCACTGTTTGGGAAGGAGCCAACCTTTTCCGACGACAACACTTAGAGGGGCCATATAACTGCCTTGATCCTGTCCCTTTATTCGAAGGGGAAGATGTTGCAAATTTGACAGCTGACTGTGACTTTTATTGGAAATTGGGAGACCATTTATATGCAGTGACACGAAGCCTGCCTTAACTTGGAGCATCACTCAGACGGAAAACATTACAACTGTATGTAGACTGAACTGTGATAGACATCCTGAAAAATGTGTTTCCAACCCTTCTGGAGGTCTGTACCAAAGGTTAAACGAGTCGGGATTTTCTTTAGCTGAGTCTCCATTAGATTCCTCCTGTATAGCTGAATTTCAAAGGGAAAATGACACTGCGGAAACCCTATCTCCGGACTTGGAGATATATGCCATGGACAATAGTTCGACTGTATTTAATGGTTTGGGACATGTGGTAAGATATACCAGAGGATGTAAAACTGTAAGTAGCGCTAGAATTATACAACGTATTAAAATGATAGTTAACATGTCAGCAGTGGATATTACCACCAGGTATCCACATTGTAAAATTGCACAATTATGGCCAGTTGATTCTTTGCATATCAAATACAAACATTACAAATATAGAAGAAATAAACGCGATGTAACAGGTATTCTTGGTACTGCACTAGGTGCAGTCGGAACAGGGACTGGATTCCTAAACAGTGTAGATATAGATACCCTACGTAGCAAGTTGAGCCGTTTGGGCACTGACCTAAACATGGCCTTTAAGCTACTAGCAGACCATGATCCCGAGTTGGGACAAAGAACTGTAGACAGTATTTTAACTCAAACTGTCTTGTGGAGGTGGATTGAACATACAAATACATATACAGAACAGATTTTAGATAACCTCACAGCAGAAGTAAATCAGACTTTTGTATTTTATCTCAGTTGGCTGCCAACCAGCAATATTTGCAATTCACTCAAACTTGGGGGGCTAAAAAGGCAGCCCATTGGCAAAAGGAACTGCAACTGTATCAGTGGTTAAAGCCAATAGATTTTACGTGTGAAAATAAGTCTTGTATACTGATTTTTGACTATCTTGCTAGTAAAAAAGGAACAAAGCAGGTCTGCCCATTTGTTACATTGCCCTTGCAATTTGGAAATAATTGGTGGGTACCTCAAATTGAATCCACTTTAATTGATTATAATGATGTACCCGTTGATGTGACAAGTTGTGAAGCCTGGCCCCAGGGGTGGGTGTGCATGACAGTGAAGAGGAAGCCTCACCCATGCTTACATAATGGAACTGGGGAATGTACCTGGCACAGGTATGTAGTAAATGGTACAGACATCTACCAGCTAAATGATACCACTGTCTGTGTGATATCCTCCTGTAAATTAGCCTGGAGTGATGGAATGATCACAACTAGTGGAGCATACTGTAAAAGTAATATCCATGCAATTATTGATTTTTGTACTGGGGAATTGATTAGACTGACTAGATGGATGGATGTCACATTTAATGCTAGCATAGAACCATTACATACTTTTAAGTGGCCATCTCTAGTCCACCCGGACTTTCAACAGATTAAGCAGGAAGGACAAACAGTGTTGCAACTGTTAAATAAAACACTAAATGATGCGCATCAAACAGTGATTAAAATGATTAAGGATAAAGGTACCATTGTAAAATTGCAAATGAAATACAGGATATAACTGTTTCACATTGGTATGATGTTTTATGTGGTCATCTAAGGCTTCAGTGTGGTTTAATTTGTTATTGCATCCTTTACTTTTGACCACAATAATCTCTGTGTTATTTTGCATAATATCATGCTGCATTTATTGTAAGGTGATGAGAAGGTACAAACTGATGTTGTCAGTCTTAACCATTATAAGGGATACACAGCGTTCGTTGCTTTCGATGCAAGGGGTGGCCTGTGACGGATCCACACAGCCTACCAGTTTTTGCTATGCCTCGAGCCACGCATCACTGTGTATGTTTAATTATTGCCAGATTGATTATTGCTAGTTCTTGATATGCCACTACCTCACTATATGCTGCTAATACTGAAACAATACAATATGCTTAAGAGCAGGCCTTGCTCACTGATTACTGGTATCATTGAACTTTTGTTAACCTATAAGTTGTTTATCAGCTCAAAAGATGTTTACCAGAATGTGGGGATTTCAAAGAGGAACTATATCACAAGATTGTGAGCTAACTGTTCCCTAAAAAAGGGAAGTAGGGCACAGGACCAGACATTACTACAACTTAGGAGATGATCTGTAATTTTCTAAAATATTCCATCAGCTCATGATGAGCCTGTAATGTCAGATCTTTCTACAATATTCTGCCAACTCAAAAAGACTATAAAAGCTCAAAGGCTAAGATGAAAATCATCATCAGCATCCGGATTTGATCACAGCACCAGCCTGAACTGAGCTTAGAGACATTTCGCCAGTGTCGGCCTTGCCTTGACTGAACAGATAGCTGCACTGGATAGGATTTGAAGTTTCCCTATCAGTGGCAAAGATGATTTTGTTTATGCATATGCTTGTAAGTACATGATTTATTAGTTTTTGTTTATTTAGTTTTAGCCTTACTGTACTTTAAGAAAAGTTTTGCTTAATAAATTAATAAGTTAAGTTTGAGCCTTGGTGTTTTGTGTCATTTCTATTCCTGTATTAACCTCAGATTTTGAAGTAACGGACAGATACAGCATACTAACATCATAACTTCTGTCCAAGAATAGTTGCATCATTTCATTAATTTGTTGTTGATAAATATTGATATCAGTGTTTAAGCTGCTCAGATGCATCACCTGTGATTTCACTATTCCTTTAAATACATGAGGAGCATGCATGCTTTTTCTATGTAGGTACTTATTACCATATCTTTTTTTTATACACAGAAGTATGAATATCAGTATCATCATAACGTATTGTCACATCCAAAAAATTTACTTTTTCATATGAACAAACCATAGAAAATCTTAAAAATTCAGTACTTATGCTCAGATATTCAGTATACTGATCTAATTCATCTCTACTGCTATTCCAGATAAAAAACACATCGTCCACAAAATGTCTAAAAAGGCATATTTTATTTGAGAGATGTATATGACTATTGAATATAGTTATCACATTTTCAGTTATTTAATACCAGTGTAGCATATGTATTAGCTACAGATGTACCCATAGCAACCCCATATACTTGATGATAATACTTATTGTTAAATGCAGAAAAAGAGGGAGAGGATTCAGAGCGGACCTCGCTTGAAAAACAAAATACAGAGATGAATAACCCTACCTTATGTTCTATTGTCAATTTTTCGAACACTGAACTTACAACTGCTGGTATTTCTTTACTGCTAAAAGTCCTAAGTTTTATACCTGCCAATGTTCATAAGTTCATAGGTTGGTACTAGGCTATCTGCCTGAAGGCATTTATAAGCCTAGCCATAATGTGTTGGCTTTCACCCCCCCCCCCTTAGATTAGTTCCCTGTGCCTCTGTACAGCAGAGCCACTGAAGTGATCCCCAAGGTAAACTTTCTGTTTCCCATCCACTCGTCAAGGTTTTTTTTGAAGAGTGTTAGTGAGGAGCTCTGCCTAATGTAGAGTGAGATCTTGTTCCAAAGCATGGGAAGTCTCTGGGATAGGAATCTATCCCTCCAGCACATCCTATTTATCATTGTGGTGAGGTTTAGATCCCTAGACCATGTGGCTTGAGGGGATAAGGTTTTCTTTAGGTGGAGCATGTCCCTCAATTCTGGGTTGGACATGGCCTTGTATGTCAGGTAGAGATCACCTCTGAGTAGGCGGTATGCAACCAAGCACAACTGGAGTCTCTTCAGTCGGGCTGCATAGGGCATTTGTTTGAGGCCAGTGATCCTCTTGGTGAGGTACTTCTGTGGTCTTTCCAGCTGTTGCAGGTGTCTTGTAAGGTACATCCCAAATGGGGCATTGTACTCTATGATGAGTTTGATGAGTGATGCGTAGAAGGGCCCAATGACCTCTTTCGATCTAGATGCAAACCCTTTTGTGATTAGGTGGGCCACATAGAAGGATTTTCTAACCACTTTGGCAATGTGATTATCAAAGGTGAGATTGCTATCTACTTGGGTCCCCAGATCCCTTATTATGTCTTCCGTATTTAGGGGACTACCACGTATGTGGTAGTTCGCAGGTACTTTGTTTTTTCCAAAGGGGATGACTATGCACTTTTTGGCATTTAGCTTGAAGCCATGATTTTGACACCAGGTATCCATTTCAGTGAGACCCTTCTGGGGGATGTCTGTATCAGCTGGAGAGTCAATTATGGCCCCCAGTTTGCATTCGTCAGTGAACTTGGTGAGCCATAGTCCTCTTGTGCTTGCCTGTACCTCTGAGAAGAATATGCCGAACAGGAGAGGTCCTAGGACTGAGCCCTGGGGAATGCCACTTGTAATCGGTTTAGAGTCAGACCTAGCTCCCGCAACTCTCACCATGTGGGTTCTATCCATGAGGCAGCTGGCAACCCATCTTGTGCCATAGGGGTTTATGTTCAGGCTGGTGAGCTTGTCTATAATACCAAAATGGGAAATGGTGTTGAAGGCCTTAGCGAGGTCTAGGTAGGCTGTGTGTACCCCCTTTCCCTCATCTATAGCCTTGGTAACTATCTCAAAGAAGTTCACCAGGTTTAGGAGGCATGATATGCCCTTAACAAAGCCAAACTGGGTAGGGTCCAGTGTTTGGAGGTTCCCAATGTCTCTGTTAATGAGTTCCATGATGATGCGCTCCATAGCCTTGCAGACCAAGCTAGTCAGGCTTATAGGGCGATAGCTCCTGGGGTCTGTTGTGGCTCCACCTTTGTGGAGCGGAATAACTGTTGCTGTGCACCACTCTATGGGTATGTAGCCTGTGGACAGGCTGAGTTTGAACAGTGTGTTTAGGTGAGGGGTTAGTTCATCTTTGAGCTCGTGTAGGATGCAGACTGGGACACCGTCCAGTCCCATTGATGCTGTGTTTTTGGCTTTGGAGAGGGCTGTTTTAACCTGAGTGTCTGTGATATTAGGGACTCTACATTCTTCTGGTATGGTTATGGGCCCTTTTGGGGGTGAGAGGGGGGTGAAGTTTGCACTGAACCTGTCTGCCTGTATGTTGGCGATATTGGTCAGTTCAGTATATTTTGTGCCATTCTGCACTAACTCCGAGCAGATCTGAGCATTGCCACTTAGTATCCTGACATAGCTAAAGAATGCCTTGTGGTTATCTTTGGAGTCCTTGGCAATTTTTCTTTCAAAGCTCACCTTGGATGATTTTATGAGGGATCATAGTTTCTTGCTGATATTGATCAAGGATGTCTTCCCTTCTTGGGAATTTACTCTTTTCTGTACCTAGTTTCCCCTTTCTATTGTATAGCTTGTTTATGGCAGGAGGAGTGAGTCTTGGTTTTGCTTGGGATGGCACGATCCATGCATTTTTGTAAGTGCCCATAGAATGCATTAGTAAAGGATTTTGCAGCTTGGACGGTGTTATCCTTCAGCATGGGGGCTTTGAAACTTTCCACCTCGGTCTTAAGTAATGTGAAGTTTGCTTTTGAAAAGTTTTTCATGGTGGTTTTCTTGTCCGGGGGGTGGGGGTGGAATATGGATATCCAAAGTGATTTGTTTATGGTCAGATCTAACCAGCAAGGGGTTGACCTCTGGTGTGGAACACCGGTCGCCCATGTTGGTGATGACCAGGTCCAATATGTTGTCACCTCTGTTGGGAGTGTTGACCAGCTGAACCAGGGTGTTTGAGTTTATAAATTCTAGGAAAATTTGGGCAAGGGAGTTAGTACTTGAGTAGTTCTCCCAGTTAATGTTTGGGTAATTGAAATCACCCAGTATTAGGGTGTTTGGTAGGACCTTTGTGTTTCTCAGTTTTTCCAGAAATGCAGAATGGGGATCCTGGGACATGGTGGGTGATCTGTAGCAAGTGACAATTTGAATTGCAGTGCCCATTGTTAGTTGCACGTGGATGATCTCTGAAGCATTGTGCTGTGCCACTAACCTGGATGTGTGGGTATCCTTGATGAATATAGATACGCCCCCACCTTCTGTATTTCGGTTTGGGTTGACATGTTGACAATATAACTGATCCACTGACTTTTTTAAAATTGTTTATGCATGAACTAGACTTAAAACTTATTTTTTACAATGCTCTGGATGTTCAAATGCATAAATGTAAACATAGAAGTACTTTTGTTCTAAATAGCCATCCTATAACGTGCATTTTGTAATGCTTGTGAAATACACATACGACATCTACATGACAAGAGTAAATTCACTACATTCTATAACTTATCAGCAAATGAACACAAAGCTTTAATAGAATTGAAAAATAATAATGAGATTATTATTAAGAAGCTGATAAAGGTGGAGCAATTGTAATCATGAATAGGCATCCCTGAATATATTACTATCTGATACTGACTCCTTTGTAGAAATCATGAATTTAGATGTTAATAAAATAATTAGCCAGGTAAACATGATTGTTTATGATTTGCAGATGATGAATGATACTGATTTGGAGACCTTTAATTATTTCACAGTACCCGCCCCAGTGATGCCAGTTTTATACGGTCTCCCTAAAGTTCACAAGTCATTAAAAAAAACACCCATGAGACCAATTGTCTCTGAACGGAGCTACCTTCTAGATGCTTCTACATAATTTTCTGTCTTTGGATTCTTTAATGGTATACTGGGCTTGTTGTCTCTCAATTAGGTAACCAGTAGTTTGGTTATTGCTGTGATTTGTTGTCGGAGAGTAAATTAATGCTGATCCTTAGTTGCACTTTTGCCATGTAGACTAATCAAGTATGGGTTTGTGGATTTGCTTCACTCTAGTAAGGCTGCAACTGTGGTTTGAAGAGACTTGTTAGAGTTTTGTAAAGTCTTTATCAGCTTCTCCATTTCCCTTAGCAGAAGACAGCTGTTGTAGAATACATGACTGGTGAGTAATTGCAAAACACACAGGTAAAAACACACCACTCATTCCTTGTAGGAAATAATCACACTTACTGCCACTGGTACATTTTGATAAGCACCAGCTAAATCCTTTTTTTGTTGTCAGAATAAGTTCTTATATAGGCATAGGATAGTTATCTTCTTCACAAAATGCCAGTTTAGAGCAGTCAGTAATCCTGAATAAGTAAACAACTGGGTTTAGTTTTACCATTCAGTAGTTTGCACTGCAAGAAATTGCGTTCCTTCACCCATATTCCAGTGCACAGATGGCGCAGAATAGCTTAGGAAGGGCACCTTGACTTACAGGTAGCAATTAAAGGCACAATTTAAAGTACTTCTTTGCCCATTGAACCCACCAGTGCAGTATTTGGTTAACCATAAAGTCAGAGAAAATTTCATTGGAGATTGGTTTGCAGTTATTAATCACAGAGTTTATTAAAATTGATAACAAAGCAATGTCTTCTTGCAGCCTGGGTAAGAACATAAATGAAAACTGAACTATGCAAAATTCCTAGATCAACAGTTCAGTACACTTTCCATTTGGTTTCCAAAGCAATTCAGTGCTTACAAGTCTCAGTCATTCAAGTGGCCTTATATAAGCAGGGACCTCCCCAATCTGATTCAGTGCAACATCTTCTCAAACACAGCTTTGATTCCACTCAAGATACTGCAGGCCTTCTTCTTTCCTGACTTACAAATGTCAGTAGACTTCTTCTCTAGAATCCTCTCAAAACCTAAAAGGTCACAAAGCTGTCTTCCTTCCTGATAGAATGTACTGCTAAAGGCACTCTGGATAGCTTCCTCACTCTAGTTTTGCAGCCTGAAAGGTCTGTAGTTTCCTCTAGAGTTTTATGTAGCAAACATAAAGACAGGCAGACTTTGCCAAAACTGGAACTTCTCCCCATGCACCACATTATTAATGCATATTAACCTAACCCTGCCCCTGTTAATAAGCCTAACCCTCCACCTTACCTCAGGAAAAAAATATTTTTGTAACATCACCACTATACAAGACACTCATACACAAGCCACATCCAAAATCAAGCATGTCCGACACTAATCCTATCTCTCTTTCTTAGCGCCAACTCTCAGCCTACTACAAAAACACTTGGAAACACACTCTCAACCTGTATTGCTATAACATGTGCTATATCTGAAACTTTTAAAATTAACATCGAAGTCACACAGTTATTTTTCAGACACAAACCACAAACGACAACACACACATGCAACACTAACTATATACCCTTCACTAGCCCTTACTCTAACTGAAACCTTAACCTATAAACACTTGTGTGCGCACACACACACACACACACACACACACACACACACACACACACACACTTTTACCCCAAATGCCGAAACCTTTGGTGTATCTGAAACATGCAGCATTTTAAAGACCCCCCACCAAAAAAAAAATACTTGTTCTCAGCAATCCAACTTCTTCCTTAATACACTGTCAGCCCTCAAACACAATTCCTCTCCATCTAAAGCACATTTGACTAATGTCCACACACTTCTCTCATACATTCACATACTCCACTCATGCAAACTTCTATTCACATATGCTTAACTTTACTATTTTTACATGACTATTGTTACCTTTCCACTATCCATCATTCATCAAAAGATTAGGGATCCATATATATCCATATATGTAATATCTGTATTAGTATTGTGAGCCAGTCTGAAAACCAGAAATGCAGTAGGAGGATTTGGTTCCTAGCTAAAATTGAAGAGCCTTATCTGACTAGTGGAGGTTGGTATACTCGTCTTAGAAAAAATGGAGTGGAGTTGGCCCATTGGACCAAGAAAGAGATAGGAAATTAGACTTTGTAGAGAGTTAGTTGCCTCAAAGACACATGAAGTTTTCAAATGTAGTGTTAGTGGCCTCCCACAGCAGAGGGAGACAGAGCACAGGGCTAATAGCAAGAATGCCAATCAGGTCTAGGAAGAGACATGCAATCCAGCATAGAAACAGATGCAAGCTGGTGAAAAACAATTATAAGCATGGAAATAATCTTAAGAAGCAGGTTAATATAACCACTAACTGAGAAACTCAGTTCCAAAAAAAAGAAGTGAGAACAGCCAAGGACTGGAAACACAGAAAGTAAATGTAAGAAGTGCTGTGGATTTCTTTCATTAAAACTATATGTTTCGTGTAAGAACTAAAGTTTCTGTTTCCTAAAGCAGCTGTTAATTTCAAAATGGAAACTTTTAATGTTTTCATTCCTAAAAGAATGGAAAAATATAACAATTTGAGAGATGCATGCTGAATGAAATTAAATGTGTGGAAATGCATGCCGTATGGCTTGATTTCCCTGAGTAGCTAACCAGGTAAAGGTATGCTACTTTACATTGGTGGAGAACAAGCAGAATTCAGTCTCACAAATAGTCTTAGAAGGAAAATGGTTTACATTTTTTTCAGTGTAGGTGCCAAAACCAAAAGCATGAAATATCACTACAGATATTTGCTGGAAATAAATCAAAGTGAGTTATATTTCTTCGGTCTGTGTACTGAAAGCATGAAATATTATTGCAGACGTTTGGTGGAAGTTATAACTTGAGTCTGCAGTTAATTGATTGGGTGTGCCAGGTCTGTGGCTCAGTGAAGTTCATTATGTGCTAAGAACGTCAATTGTGTATACCCCAGAGGAAGGAAATGTCTTATCCCATTCATTGACTGTTGCTAAATGAAAGCAGTGTGCTAACAAACAGTATAGACATTTACACTAGAAGGTCAGAAGTGTTATTTAAAAAGTTGCCGCAGCAAAACAATGGTCAGACACTAATCAGTGAGTATTCAGACATTGTACTGAAGAATATATTACACTGGTGTGGGTTACTTTGAACATCTGTGTATAGTGCAGTGAATGAGTTTGTAACATTTTGCTACTGTGGTTCAAAAGAAGCAGTATGTAAATACAGCTGGAAATGCAGCAGCTTAAACAAGTATAATGCATTTTAGTCTTGTGGAGTAAAATGAAGTTTGTCAAATCTTGTGCTCTCAGTACACTGAAGGACACAATAATAAGACATACTGTAACAACAGCTGAGAAAACTATTTTGGGACATCTATAAAAAGCAGAGAAGCAAAATCAATGTTGGGAACTGATATAAAAGTTATTAATTGCAATATGAAAAGACACTGCAGTGAGAAAGAAAACCATATGTGTGTACAGCATTTGTGAGCCCTGTGGCAAGTCACTGTTTATCTTTAAAGCTACCTCTAGGAAACTGTGTGAGAGGTTGTACAATAAGCAGTTGTTTTGGAGTCTGAATGAAATCAAAGACCACTGAAACATTAACAGTACTGGTGGTCCTTAATGATAAATTGTGCTTGAACTATATGAAAAGCAGGTATAGAGGTTCTGTATGGGATAATGATCTGGAAGTCTGGCTACTTTAGCATGTTTTCTGAAGAGAACATGCCCACTATTTGACACCAGTGATGACTGATACTAAACCTAATGAAGTTTTATGTTCATAAACCTCAGATAGTCTGCTGGAAAAAGCAGTCACATCCCTGTTTATTTTATATTTTAGTTGCACAAGGCAAATTGCTATTCTTTTCTGGCTTCCTGAAGGTCAGCATTCACTTTTTTATTAGAAACATAAAAGGTAGGAAAATACTAAAAACATGGCTTGTAAACCATTTGATAACCTCTGGTAATCGCTTCCTTCAGTCAACAGTAGCAACATTCTGCAAGCTCACTGCCTCTACACAGATTTTCAAAGTAACCCACACCAGTGTAATATACTCTTCATTCTGTAGTAACTTAAGGAAATCTAAGATATGTACTGCATTTGTATTGTATTTATATACACACTAATTGTTATTTAATAGCTTAAGAAGACATGCATTAGTAAAACGTGTACTATGTTGGAGCTTTTCTCCTCAGGCCTTTGCCGAAAATAGTCAATATTTTCCAGTCAGACTATCCCGGTTAACACATGTTAAATAAATAAATACATAAACATAGTGTAATGACCAGGCCAGCTGTATAGTCTGATAGAGTAACAGTACTGCAGTATAATACTTGTCAAAGCAAATTGAAATACAAGCTAATGAAATCCAGCAGGGAAGTGATTACATATACTGCTATTAAGTTTCCAAATTGCTCTCTGATCACCTGCATGCTTATTCATTTGAAAAGTTGAACTTTTAACTGTAGAATTTACTTAATATATTTTCTTCTCTTACCAATGTATAACTGACATTGTCATTTTACTTAGTTTCTATACCATCATTTATTTGGAGTGTTTTTAGTTATTTCTTGTTATATTACTATGTTCACCATATATGTTGTAACCTGTTTACATCTTATTTTGTGTATTATACTTGCTGTAATGTTTTTGTACAAATAGATGCCGGAGCTTTTCTCCCCAGGCCTCCGCTGAAAATGGACCTGGTCCAGTCGGAATTTCCCGGTTAACAAATGTAAAAAAAAAAAAAACTAGTCAAGCTAAGTGAATGTTCTTGAGGGAAGGTTTATACAAACTGCAGCATTGCAAGTTAAATAGCTGAACACATTGGTGGTCTAAGGCAACAGGTAGGAGAAGCCTTCAGACAACATATTGTGTTAGATAAACACCAGGGGCAGTAACTCAAGTGTAATATATGAAAGTGAATAAAAAAATGGCTGTTGACCTCCATGGGGTCAGAAAAGAATGGTAACTGGCCTAGAGCAATAGGAAAACCTTATAATTAAACTGGAAAGGGATGTGAGATTCTTTGTCCAAAAGTCTGTCTGAGGTTCATAAACAGCCAAGAATAATAGGACACATTGGTGATGTAAATGTGGCTAGGAAGGTCAATGAACTAAAACCATGGGTCACTGGGCTGAATAATGCTCTAAAAGTAAAGGTTTCTAAACAGCAAAATGTTGAAGCCTGAATATTGTGCTGTATGAAATTAGAACATAAAGAAATGTGCTGAAGTCAGTGAAAGAAATAGATATTGCAAAGTCTATGAGTGATATCGGGTCTTGCACAAAGCCCAAGAAGATGAAGCTGTCTATACTGAAAAGAATTACAAAACAAATTTCTGGTATCCAAAAGAGTCCACAGTTAGAGTGGACAGACTCTGTGAAACAGAGTGCTGTGTAAAGGACACATTATTCACTGTGATGTTAATGTAATGATCCATAAAAATAGACTGTAATAAAAGTATAGTGGAAAACACTGTAGCAGAAAGCAAAAGCAATGGATTGATGGTACAAATGACAAAAAGGGAGGCCTACATAATCACTGGGAAACATGGCAGCTCAAACCAAGAGTAAAGACTTGTAAGTAGAAATGAAGGTAAGTGCTAACACACAGATTATACCACTCTGGGGTAAATAAAATCAAGTGGACCAATGTTTTATAAACAGTCAGAAGTTGAACAGCCTGTTGTATTACAGACGGAGCTGTGAAATGAAAAACAAAACTTTGGAAAGAGTTTCATGAAATAAAGAGCATTTAAAAAGATGAATGTCATTGAAAGCCGATGCTTGTTGGTAATGAAGAAAAAAGAATGCCACAGTGCAAATGCAGCACCATGGAAAATCCCAAAGACATCTTTAGACTGAGAGCATTGCTTTGGAAAGCATAACACAAAGGTCAAAGATTACACCCATAATGTTTACATAAAATGGAAGGTTTTATCAAAAGTAATGCAAAGGCTTTCCTTATACCGTAATAACCAACACCAAAGAACAATCTTTTGAAAATATAGTCAGATTTTAGAATTTGTGATTTGATACAAAGAAACCTGGCAATCCAAGAAGCTTATCTTTGTTAGATTTGAGAACTTTGAAGACACAAGACATGTTGAAGAAATATTGAATGGGCAATGGTTAGAGGGATAACAAATCAGGTTAGCAGTGGTACTTACCCAACCTCTGGACAAAAACAGACTTGGTTGGCTAGCCAGGCTGGGAACTGACAGGTCACTAGTGTTGCCTATAACCATTGGTTAGAGCTGGGGGTCATATAGTATAGTCTGAGGTCAAGTACTGACGAGGCATAATTGGTCATAAGACTCAATAGCCATGGAATATCTATGAAAATATTAATCTATACAGAACCGATCTGAAAGGTAATGTGAGGACCTGTCCTGTAGGTGGAGCCAAAGAACCTTAGCTGAGTGAAGAAGGCAGGGCACCCCTCTTAAAAAAGGGAAATTTTGGAGCACAGGGATAGTGTTAATTATTCTTTAGAGAAGAGAGAAAGACAGGCCATTGGACCTAGAGAAAGACAGGTCATCAGACTTACAAAGAATCTACTACTTGTCAGACCAGAGGGAGTTTAGAGTCTCCAGAGGAAGAGTTAGCTGCCTGTAAGACTGGAAGGAGGCAAGCCAATAGACCTGGAGAGAGAGTAGGCATTGTGTCTACAGAGAGTGACAGACAATCAGGCCTAGGAATTGAAAAAGTCAGGGGGACCTCACTAAAGAAGTAAGTGGAGGTAGGAGGTAGCACTAACAAAAATAATTGGAAATACAGATATAAACTTGGAAAGGGTCTAAAGGAACAGGTTGATATAGTACCCGACTAAGAGCTCCAGTTTCAAAGAAGTGAGAACAGCCTAGGAGATGGCTGTATCCAGGGACTGAAAATGCACAGACTAAACATGAAGGAGGACTGTGGGTTTTTATTCTTTATTCCTTCCAAAGTTATGCAGTATATTTAAGAGTCTCCTTCACTAAATATTTATGTTCAATGTAAGAATTGAAAATAAACAAACTATTAATTTCAACCTGGAAGTGCACTAACAGACAGACTCATATATGTGACACATGCCAGATTAAAATAAATATTGAACATGTATGTATAGATCAGGATTATCCAAACAGTGCCCAAAAGCTCAACAAAATAAACTGAATTACTGAAAAAATATTACATATGAATAAAAAATAACTAATGTGAGCTTTCAGAGTATACAATTATCTCCTTCATTAGATAAGTTATAGAGAAATATCATTTGGCCAATGAACTTAAATACAAAATGCAACACGATAATGGAAATTCATGGGAAATTATGTTGCTGTCATGGTCATAATATTTTTTTAAGGAACAATCTCTTGTGATTAGCTACAACCTAACTATCAGCTTAATTAATAGGTTTTTAAAATCATTTTGTTGAACTTTGTATTTGTATTTTTTTGACAACAAAAAGTTGTGGATGATACCATAGGATTGCCAATGCATATTTGTTGACACACAGCTATATCTATCTATCTATCTATCTATCTATCTATCTATCTATCTATCTATCTATCTATCTATCTATATCTCCCTCTCTCTCTCTCTCTCTCTATATATATATATATATATATGTGTATAGATAGATACATATATTTGTGTGTGTATCCATATATATATATATATATATATATATATATATATATATGTGTGTGTGTGTGTGTATGTATATGTAATAAGTTAACACTTTCAATAAAAATACTTTAATGCCAGTCATATGACAAAACTGTTATTGTCCATTCATATTTCAAAAAGTGAACTTATGAGAACATCTACTCACATAACGGTGAGATGACAACTGTGAATGCTTAAAATGCAAACACCCAGAACAGCGAATTTCACCTCTGGGAAACTAACTAGTTGGCCACCACTGATGAACTTTGCCCTTTTCTCCACTGTAGTGTGATCTTAGAGTTGGTATATTTAGGTGAAGCCCCCCCACTCTGTTGGGTTTTATTTATGTATTATTTTGTGTTTTCCACTCCGGTAGGTTTAATGTATGTATTATATTGTTTTTGTCAGTGGTGGCCAAGTGGTTAGTTTCCTGGACAACAATAGAATACATAAATTAAACCCACCATAGTGGGGAAAACAATATAATACATAAATAAAATCTGCCGCTGTTCTGGTATGTGTGTATCTATAGCTATATATATATATATATATATATATATATATATATAACATATGTTAACACTTTCAATAAAAATGCTTTAATGCCAGTCATAAAGACGTATACTGCCCAATAGGTTCATAGGTTCATACTAGGCTATCTGCCCTGGGGCAATTACAAGCCTAGCCCGATTTTGTTTGGCTTACGCCACCCCTTGATTTGAGTATACTGTGCCCTTTTTAAGGTTTAGTTTACTGTGCCTCTGTCTAATAGTGACACGGAAGTAATCTCCAGGACAAACCTACGATCCCCCATCCACTCATCAAGATTCTTCTTGAAGACATTCAGTGAGGTGCTCTGCCTAACATGAATTAGAATTCTATTCCAGAGCGAAGGGAGCCTCTGGGTTATGAATCTGTCCCTCCAGCAAGTTCTATTTATTTCTGTGCTGAGGTTCAAGTCCCTCGAGCGTGTGGCTCTAAGGGATCTAGATTTACTGAGGTGGAGCATGTCCATTAATTCTGGATTGGACATAGCTTTATATGTCAGGCATAGATCGCCTCGAAGAAGGCGGTATGCAACTGAGTAGAGCTGGAGTTTTTTTAACCGAGCAGCATATGGCATCTGCTTGAGTCCCTTGATCCTCTTGGTGAGGTACTTTTGGGGTCTTTCTAATTGCTGCAGGTGTCGGGTAAGGTACATCCCAAAAGGGGCATTATATTCTATGATAGGCCTGATGAGAGATGAATAAAGGGGCATGATTACCTCTCTTGATCTAGATGTGAATCCTTTCATGATGAGGTGGGCTATGTAGAAGGTCTTTCTAACCACTTTGGCAATGTGGTTGTCAAAGGAGAGATTACTATCAACTTGGGTCCCCAGATCCCTAATTACTTTCTCTGTACTTAATGGGTTACCGCCTATGTGGTAATTTGTGGGCACATTGTTTTTGACAAAGGGTATGACTGTACACTTTTTGGCATTTAGCTTTAGACCATGGCTCTGGCACCAGTTATCCGTCTCTGTGAGACCTTTTTGAAGGATGTTTGTGTCAGCTGGAGAGTCGGTTATGGTGCCCAGTTTGCAGTCATCTGCAAACTTGGTGAGCCATAGTCCTCCCACGTGGCCTGTACCTCGGAAAAGTATATACCAAACAAGAGCGGTCCCAGGACAGAACCTTGTGGGACGCCACTTGTGACTGGTTTCGAGTCTGACATGGCTCCAGCAACTCTCACTCTGTGGGTTCTGTCTTTGAGCCAGTTTGCGACCCATCTTATGACATAGGGGTTTAAAGCTAGATAGCTTATCTATGATGCCCGAGTGGGGTATTGTGTCAAATGCCTTTGCTAGGTCCAGATAGGCTGTGTGGACTACCTTCCCTTCATCTATGGCTTTGGTGACTGTTTCAAAGAAGTTGACCAGGTTCAAAAGGCAGGATCTGCCCTTGATGAAGCCGAATTGGGTAGGATCTTGTGTCTGTAGGTCCCCAATGTCTTTGTTTATGAGCTCCATGATGATCCTCTCCATAGCCTTGCAGACTAGGCTAGTCAGGCTTATGGGGCGATAGTTTCCAGGGTCCGTAGAGGCTCCACCTTTGTGGAGTGGGACCACTGTTGCTGTACGCCATTCTGTGGGCACATATCCTGTAGTGACGCTGAGATTGTACAGCTGTTTTATCTGAGGGGTTAGTTCTTCTTGGAGTTCATGTAGGACACAACCCGGGACGCCATCTGGTCCCATGGAAGCAGTGTTTTTTGCTTTGGAGAGGGCAGCCTTCACCTGAGCATCAGAGATGTTTGGAAGGCAGCCCTCTGCCGGGATAGATACTTGCTCTTTTGGGGGGGGGGTGGAGAAGTTTGCACTGAACCTGTCTGCCAGGATATTGGCGATGTCTGTGGGTTCAGTGTATTTTTTGTCGTTTAGAATCAACTCAGAACAAGTCTGGGAGTTGCATCCCAGGTTCCTAACATAACTGAAAAAAGCCTTATGATTGTCTTTAGTGTCCTGTGCAATTTTTCTCTCGAAGTTGGCCTTGGAGGATTTTATGAGGGATCGTAATTTTTTGCTAGTACTGATCAGAGCTGCCTTCCCTATTAGGGATTTTGCTCTATCATGTAGTAGCTTCCTCCTTCTGTTGTACAGTTTATTTATGGCTGGGTCCACCAGACTGGACGCCTGCCTTTGGATGATTGGGTCTTGGTTTTGTTTGGGATAGCATGATCCATGCATTCCTGGAGATGTCCGTAGAATGCGTTTATATAGGATTCTGCAGTTTGGGCCGTAGTTTCCACTGGCCCTGGGGCCTTGAAAGATTCCACTTTGGTTTTGAGAAGTGAGAAGTTCACTTTTAAAAAGTTTTTCACTGTGGTTTTCTGGGTTGGGGGTGGGGTCGGGATGTGGATATCCAGTGAAATTAATTTATGGTCTGATCTTACCAATGAGGGATATACTTCTGGTATGGAGCATAGAGTACCCATGTTGGTAATGATCAGGTCTAGTATGTTATCCCCTCTTGTGGGAGTGGTGACTAGTTGTTTCATAGCATTTGAGTTTATAATTTCCAAGAACCTTTGGGCTAAGGTGCTGGGGCTTGAGTAGTGCTCCCAGTCTATGTTTGGGTAGTTGAAGTCGCCCAATATAATGGTGTTCGGAGAGATCTTCATGTTCTCCAATGTTTTCAGGAAAGCCGAGTGGGATTCCTGACTTTGAGAGGGTGGTCTGTAGGATGCTATAAACTGAAAAGCAGTCTTGCCCACTGTTAGTTGCACATGGATGATCTCCGATACTTCATGCAATGCCACTAAACTGGAGGTGTGGATATCCTTGATAAATATGGAAACTCCCCCTCCTTTTGTGGTTCGGTCCGGGTTTTGGGGCCGAAAAGCATGATATGAGGTATAACCTGGTAGTGCTGGGGTGCTCTCTGGAGCCTTGAACCAGGTTTCTGTCACTGCACAGATATCGATGTTCTCCATACTGAGGAGAGCTTCAAGTGCGTGCATCTTGAGGTTAAGACTTCTGGCGTTTAGCAGCATTACCCTTAGTTTCTTATTCCTTGTGCTGTCTATGGAGGTGGGTTTGACTTTTGAGCCTTGCCTAAAAAAGGCACTATGGGGGTGGCAAGAGCCTTTGCTAATATCCGAAAGCCCAGTGGTGACAGGTGCAAGCCATCCCTAGCGAAGCAACGTGGCTTGTCGAGCATGTCATCCCAGGCTGACAGACACTGGATCCCCTTTGAATGACACCAAAATTTTAGCCAGTTGTTAAAATCGATCATTTTGTCTTTGTACTGTGGCATCATTCTAGGTGAGGGTAAGATGCTGCTCAAGGTCAGGGTCATACCGGCCTGGGCTACATGATTAGAGAGCTCCTCTATGTCTCTTTTCATGTAGTCCAGGGTGGTACGTCTCAGGTCATTCACACCAACATGTACGATGACTGAGTCATATTTGTATTTGCTTTGGAGTGACCTGAGTGCTTGCATTATGTGGCAGATCCTAGCACCCAACAGGCAGCTCACTGTGACCTTCTCTTTGTTCAGCCTGGTGAGCGGGACGTCAGTGTGTCTGACAATAGAGTCACCTATTACAAGAGTATCAGGTGTGTTATTCAGCCTTAAGGGCTGTGGCTGCTTGGCACACTGACTTTGTGGGCTATGTGTTGTTCGTGTTTTGTTTTGGGGTAGCGTTTGCTTGGATGTCTGCTTTGGAGGTCTCTGTTGCTTAGGTAGATTTTTATTTAGAGCCTCTGAGTATATTTTTGTGTATTTATGTGTTTGGTTTGCTGATGTGGTGGGACTATGTGATACTGGAATTGTGTTGTGTGAGGTTACCTTCTCCTCCTGACTGGTTTCACCAGTTTTGAGATGAGAGAGCTCAGCCTCCAGTTTGGCTATATGGTTGCATCTCTCACATATATTTGAACCTGTTTGGAGGAGGAGAGGGTTGTCCGTGTATATGAGACAGTTGTAACCTTGCCTCAAAATTCCCAGATTCACCAGCTGGACTGGAGAGGAAACCATTGACTGACCTTTGGACATGCTAGAGTAATATAGGGAAACTGAATTAAGATGGACCAATAGGGGTCAAGGTAATCGTAGAGAGTATACGAGTAAGTAGTGCTTATGGTTTAGTAATGCTCAATGTTTATCACTGCCACTGATGAACAGAGAGACTTCCCTTTAACCCAAGCAAAAAATGGCCTCCAAGAAACTTACAAACAGTTCAGAACAGCAAGCATGTAACTGAACTTTTTTAAATCTTGGAAAAGTGGGAAAAAAGCAAGTCTTTTTGTTTTTTTAAAGATAGCAGAGGTTCACAAGTATCAACAAGTTTTAACAGTGCAGTAAATGACCCCACACTTGAGTGCTAGGCCAGAGACAGATAAAATGCAAGTTTTAAGAAAAAAAAATTTTAAAAATAAGTGCAAACAGGAAATTCAGTAAACAGCTCTAGGTTGTGTTCTAAATACAGTTACCAATGCAGAAATCAAGTTTAACAAGCCAGAAAATGCTCAAAGTAGGCAGCTATGCAGAAAAACTTAGCAAATATTCTGAAGAAAACTACTTAAAATCTCAAAAGTGGCTCCTTTCTTCTGAGCTGTATTCACTTACGGCAGACATTTCTGATTTGTACCATAACCTCCCAGGCTGCTGCCTTCTCCAATAACTTATCCTTGGCCGTGAGGTACTGCTTATAGACATGCATTAAAGATGTATGAAATTTATAACAGTTCTGATAATAAAATAGTTTGATTAGATGGGCAGTTACCTTCTTTGCTGGCACAAATGCGCTCTTTTATATTTCATTTATTTGTCTGAATGTAGTACTTTAGTCCCTTATATAGCTGGCTATTTCTACTGGTATAGTTCAGAAAAAAAAGTCGTTATGCTTTTACAACTTTACATTTTATAAGATTGAACAAACAGAATATACAGCTCCATTTCATGTTGCAAAAAAAAAAAAAGATGAGTGATCACTCTTTTTTTCATCATCTAGGATATATTTCTAGGATACAGGCCAGGCTCTTTATGTCCTCCCCATGGCACTTGTTAACAGCCAATAAATAATGCTTTAATTCAAAAAAGGACCTGGGTCAACAGAGAAAGACAGAAAAGAAAGCATGCCTTTTTACTACTTGTATTCCTTTTCTGTCTAGCTGCACAGTCCTTTTCCCACCTCTGAATAAACTGCTTATTCCCTGTTATTATCACCCAGGAGGGTTCATATTTTTCAGCTCTATTGTTTTCTACCTTCTCACATATAATATGTCAGCTCTGGAAATGCAGGGATAAGAGTCAGGCCCTCAGAGTAAACAGATTCTGTAGTAGGAAGCTTTACCTGAGTAATTTTCCTAAAGGAAACATAATAAGATATCTCTAGAATTAGCATGACATTGATTATTACATCAAATGAGTTGCATCTTTTCGTTAATAAGACTGTGAATGGGTTGTTTTGTTTTTAAACACATTATAGAATATTGGCCTTTTAGTTACAGATAACTCCAAACAGAAAGTGGAAAAATATTTATCATGCTTTGTAACATGAACACTAATCCACAATGACCCTTTCAGATACTGTTCATGAATATTAATGTTAATTGTGCATGAAGGTTTTTTATTTCCTTATTTTGATAGACACATTGGTAAACTGGTCCATGGACCTGTTTCAGCCATGCTCAAGGCAAATTGGCACAAAGAAAGATGTGATTTATACAGTGTCAAAGACAAATGTGTAATTCTTACAGAAATATCATAAATGAGCAAATCAATACATACATTGCACCAAGAAGACTGGAAGTTGTTCTACATACTTTATAGATGAACAAGATTCTTTCTGGATATTACATGTGAATACGCTGACTTATGCATGCACAGTATCAGGAATGAACACAGTTCTTGGATTCAGAAAGGCTTACCATGATGCAGAAGCCTTATTTCCAAAGGTTTTGTCAATGTGGTAAGGTTTGAGCAATTCAGAGGCCACCATCTGATTACAGCTTTATGCTGGGATTGGTTGTAGCACAGATAGTGATCTTACTGGCACAGCTGTATGCAAAAGGAGTAGGTAATGCAAATTAGCCATGCGCTGTTCCCTGCAAATAGCACTGACGGCAAAATAATTTGGTAGACTGATTCAGAGAATTGCTCTGCTAAGATTTTTTTTTCCACAAGGAGGAAATATACTTCATCAAAAGATAGTATACCCACCTCTTCTAAAGGTAACAAGATGTTAAGCATGAGTGCAGGTAAGTACTACAGAGCTACTCTTGTATGGGAGTTTGTGTGTGTGTGTGCATACATACATACATGTTTGTATAGGGGGATGAATGTGGCTGCATTTATATGTGTGTGTGAGTGGGTGTGAGTGGATATCTGTGTGTCTGGTTCTGTGAGTATGACCATATCTGTATGTGAGTGTTTGCAACTACATTGATTTGTGTGAGTATATGTGCACGTGTGTGTGTGTGTGTGTGTGTGTGTGTGTGTGTGTGTGTGTGTGTGTGTAGGAACATGAATGTCGCTGCATGGATGTTTGAATGTGTGTGTGTGTCTGTGTGTATAACAGGATGAGTGGATGTTTGTGTGCCTGGTTCCATGAGTCTGAGCTGTCTGAAAGTGTGTCTGCTGAGGCTTTGATTTGTGTGTGTTTGTGTGTGTGTGTGTGTGTGTGTGTGTGTGTGTGTGTGTGTGTGTGTGTGTGTGTGTGTGTGTGTGTGTGTGTGTGTGTCTGCCTGCAGGTGCATGTCTATGTGTTGTGTTTGGAGGTGCCTGTGCTACTTTGATGCATAGGCTGGTACAGGAAACACTGTCGCAGTAAAACCTAACAGCAGAGCATTTGATTCAGAGACAGGATGATTATCTGTACAACTGTACCTTGCTCTGAATTAGAGAGTCTTGCTGTTGTTTAATTGGAAAATCTCTTTTAGTCAGTAACTAGATGTGAAGCGTAAGTACAGGTAAGCACTAGGAGCAAGAATCTCTGTGAAACCCAGGGACTGTTATACAGATTAAAATAACAGATTGTCTTATCTATCTATATCTATCTATCTATCTATCTATCTATCTATCTATCTATCTATCTATCTATCTATCTAATCTATCTATCATAATGCAGTCATCATTGTGACATAAAGAATGGCAATTATACACAATGTGTGCATAATCACTGATTCAAACACATACCTTACTAAGGCAACAGCATGCAGAACATTGGCTAAAGTCCTCACACCACCAGAAAAGCCTTCATGTTTCCCACAGGAAAGCCAAATGTTATCCCATGGCATCATCATTATCCAATAAAGTCCAATCTGTGTGAAAAATGAGCTTTTATTGTTGTAATAAGAATCCCCAGCCATCCATGTACACAGCAGAGACCTGGCTGAAAACATTGTTGCCTACCTGCACATTCCCAGACATCCTGACACAAATGAGTCCAAGGAGTGATAGCTGGATTTGAACAGACTACCTAAGATCACAAGGTACAAAATACTGCTTAAATCATATGCAACACAGAAAGTGTTGTTTTACTGTTGTGACAGTGCATATTTGAATGGATGACATCACCATTCTTTCATACACTGATGTTTTTCTAAAATGTATGATGATGAAGTGCATACTATTGCTACAGAGCTGCATGCAATAGAAGCCCTCTCAACACAGCATGACAGACAATCACACATGCACACAGTACTCAGTCAATACTGGATTCAAACCTCCTCTCTCTGTACTTATGCAATTTTGAGAGCACAGTATCAACAGCCAGTGCCATAGGTTAACTCATGGAACCACTCTGATGTAATTAATTTCTATTAGCGTGATATAACCTTTGTGTTTCCAAAACTGGTGATTGCTTGTGGGTAATAAAGATTTATAGGATACTCATCTGTCAGTAAAAATATGACTCTTAAGTGGAAGTTTACATAAGAGTTATTGTCAAGGATAGCATTGCACATAATAATGTAGACATTCACATTACATAACTATTGTTGGATTTGAATGTTCTCTTTACTTAATTACACAATCTGTAGCTCACAGAATTAGCAGCAAATGTCACAGTTGTAAGGACAGAGTGCACTTTTAGCATGATGATCACATCAGTGTTATACAAAGAATATATTGTTGGTATAAGTGGGATAATAGGATGGACTTATCCCCTGAATGGATTTGATACAGCACGTCTGTTTGGAAAGCTGTATGTAGTTGATATTGAAGCTAGACACAGAAGCTCACCACTGTGAGATTTGAACTTCCTACATCTTTAATTACACAATCTAGAGAACACAGTATTAGTTGCAAGCATCACAGGAGAAGTTTGACTCTTAATGGGACAGAGAGTACACTTTTGATATGATTACTTCATCAGTTTGTTGCAGAGAAGATGTTTGCTGTACAAAATGGGATAAAGAAATAGTGAAATAGTCACCCATGTTATGTTTTCCCCATGACTGGAAGGTAATACATGGCATCTATCCAGGAAACTATATGAAACTGATATTGCAGCCACACACACAAGTTCCCTGTGGTGAGAATTGAACCTCCTAACTATCTAGTTGCACAATCTAGAGAACATAGTATAAGTTATAAATGCCAATGGAGAATTCTGAATAATAAGTGGAGAGCATGCACTTTTGACATGATAAACTCATCCTTGTGTTGCAGAGAGGGTGTTTCTGTTAAAAGTAAGCTAAAGTGCAGAGGGAGCTGTGTCCAAAGTTAAATATAATCTCCTGAGTGGAAGTCCACATTGCACATTTGACATTGAGGCATTACTTACCTGTCAGTAACACTTCCCCAAATACACACACATGCACACACGCACACACACACTGGTAAGAATTGAACCTCCTACTCATCTGGTTATGCAAGCTAGAGGTCATAAGCACCACAGGAGAAGTCTGATTTTATGGATGTGAAAATGTACATTTGCACTTAGTAAGATTTCACTGTTTGGAACATCTGTTACTGTGCATCATAGGGTTTGGGGCAACTGCACATGTGTGGACATGCCAATGCAACAGCAATGTGGTTGTCCCATGTAATGACATACTTCTCTTCGAAGATTTATATACGGTCATTCATATATATTGCATTACTGTGAGTGACATGTACCAGTTTCAAAGAATGGGGTGTCATTGACAATCATAATTTGTAAACCAGAGGATTATCAGTCAAGCATTCCTGTCATTTTATTCTAGCATGACTGCATGGAATTAGTAAAGATTTATAGTGTCACTGTCACTTGTCTTCTCTCATGCATGCACAGTATGCATTGACAATACAGACAACTCTTAAATTTGACAGTGCACTGCAGGAAACAGTGATAGATTATGTGTGAATAGATTACCCAACACTGCAACACAGTTGCAAGTGTAACCATTGTAGTGCAGACATACATTAACAGACTGACTTAAATGAATAAACATCACTGTAAAATCCAAATACCTTGTCTTCAAAATTCAGTAAAGACATACTGACATAATACAACATAAATAGAGAAGTATTTATTGTAACTATGTTTTTACCCTCTGCCTGAAGCACAGCACAGTCAATCTCATGTACACTGCTGATGGCTTAGAGCATGCATAATCATATCTTGAGGTGCTGAACTTAGAAGGAGAGTTGGCAGTAGTCTATGGTGCTCTGTGCTGACTTTTGTGCAAATAAGCAGTATACAGATACAACCATGTCTGAATCTGATAGAATACAGAACAGATATGTCTTATGGTCATGTTTCAGGTGTCATGATTTACACATTTGTCATGAGAGTTGCAGCTCTTCAATCATTATATCTATGCTACAGGTGCATTATGAAACACATGAAGGACCAAGCATGTTATAGCACGTAGAAAGATGGCTTATGGTAACAGTTTTGAATCAAGGAGGTTTATTTTATGATACAGAAGGAGTGGAAAGAGCAGTACAGTTGATGACAAGACTATACATACAGCCATACTAAGAAATTCATGTTTGGTTCATTTCTGCACATATTTATGTTGTGTCACTCTTTGGTTTGTTATAATTATTCAGGCAAGATCTGTACAAGACGGGCTTCACAACAGGGAGCAGGTTCATTAATGCAGCAGCAGGATAATGGAGTGCTAAAATGTGTAGTCAGAGTTTACACCCATAGGACTCATCCCAAACATTCAAAAACACAGCATCTGGAGTCTTACCTCAACAGCATTCCAAGAATAATCTGTAGACCTGAGTATTATTTAAACATCCTATACTAGAACTATTACATCACAAAGTTGAAAGATGACAACAGATTGCAGAAAAGGAGAATATATGCATTACTCTTCATTACCTTCATGACAATTGTATGCTGTACATTCAACTCTTCAGCTTATTCCACAGAAGATTAGCCTGACTATACATAACTAAGCACAGCAGTGTGAAGGGGACCAGAATAATGTGTCCAAAGGTAAAAACTCACAAGATTTTGCCATATGTTGTGTAGTTCTATTTAGCCAAAGTTGCAGGTAATGCTCTGCACCAGTCATTGCACAAATGCAGAGATAGGAGACTAATGACACAAAAGGGAGAAGATACACAGACAGGGGGAGAGTGAGATAGGAACAAAGTAGCTTATAACAGAAAGAGGATAATAATGGCTCATAGCAATAATTAGGCAACATGTACACATAAAACAGTGTACTAAAACAGTCAATAACATTTAGCTAATACCTAGATTAAAACCCTTGAAATCATGCAAAAATCTCTCTATATATATCTAAGCATTATCTCATTGTATCACAAATAAACTTCTATTTCATGTACTTTAAATAACACAATTGAAGGACAGTGACAACCTATGAACAGCGAGGGAGAGAGATAGAGGGAAGAACAGCAGCAGTATATTTTCTAGGAATGTAGGACCATCTGTTTGGTGTGTGAATTAATTATTTCCTAATGATTAATCTGTCATGCTATGTACAATAAAGTGCTTGCAATAGGAAGCAAGAAAGGGTTGGAGAGTGAAACCACATTAGGACATAAGCAGGATACGGGTGGCTTAATAAGTCTCCCTGTTGGAGATGGAACATTTTTGCAAATGCTTTCTTGCTGCACTATTCAAATGGTATATTATTGTAATGTTGGAAAAAAGATAAATACAGACATTTGTAGTTAACTGTATGATAGGAATATAAAACACCATGATATTATAATGTGGCCTACAGCTATAATTGAATCAATGACACTATGCAAGAGTATCACTCTACAGACATGGGAATTATTTCAACATGCCACATAGGAATGTCTGTTTTTTTTAATATCCAACAGCCTATGAAATGTTACCATAACCATTTCAGAGTGGTGACTTTAGTCTGCTTTTACTCTGTATTATCATAATGTAGCATATTTAAGCACATTTGCATGATGTGAATATTACTAGTGCACCTGACATTAAAATCTTCAGCTTTTGCCTTAGGAAGTTGAATGGCATTCACTTTTACTCAGCATTGGTGCATAATGCCAACCTCTGCGCAAATGCTGAATATAAAAAGTGAGGGCTTTTCAATGAGCCATTTCTGGCCATGTGTGCTGTGTGCAATTATATTTTTTACTGTATTACACATGTGAAAAAAGAGTTGATAGGACAATGCAGAAAATAGGTCCAGCAAGCAGAGGGTAGGACACAGGAAAGAATACAGGAATTTGCATGAGAGTGGTAGGAAAGCACCATGGCATCCACTTCTTCAGAACAAAAGTCTAGTATTGTACAAACAACTTCAGGACTTTGGGGAGTCACCACACCAGGGTTAGTTGACAACAACAGCATAATGCTGTATAGCCAGTTAGACCAAATCAGGTGTGTTAAGGTGCTATCAAGGCAAAGTGGAGAGCTATGTATGGGAAGTAATTATTTTGTGGGACAGGTGTGTTTTTTGGAGAGGGAGGGAAGTTGGGGAAGGTGCTTAGGAATGAAAGAGTCAGGTAGGTAGGTTAGGTGAGGTAGCAGGTTGACATACAGGACATACACGCCAGACAGGGATGGTGATGGACACAAAGTGTTGGAGACACCATTAGTGGGGATAGCAGAAATCAGAGGTGTATCAGTGTCCAACCTGAGAACAGTGAGGATATAGTCTTCGCTCTCTGTACTGTCTCCTGTGTTAGTTACCTGGGTCAGTGCTAGATGTGGTATCATTTTGGCAATATGATACAGGAACCTTTAAACCCTGTTGATTTGGGCACTGAGGTCCCTCTCCATGATGCCTTGTCAACTCCTGATGGGTGACAAACTCACCACCTCCACTTTTACTCCTTCTGGAGAGTACCACTGCACCAGTACCCAGGGAAAAGCTACCAGATGCAAGTGAAGCAGGTAGGGCTGGTGTTGTAGAGGCAATGCTGACAGGTTATGACCCAGATATGTTGGATGTCTGTGCTGCCTGGGGTGTTACCACCACAGCCACCTGTGAGATAGGGCAGGCTAAACTCCAATGGTTGGGTCCTGTGCTGATTCTCATTTTGTTTTCAACAGAAAACATAACAATAAAAAAAGAGATAGGGTGGGGGGAGATAAAAAAAGAGAGAGAATTAAATCAATGACATGGTACATAACTTTATTATTTTAATGCAAAAACCAATATGAGAAATATATAACTACACCTTGGCCACATCCAGACATGATGGGAAAGCATTCATTTATCATAAAATTAATCAATCACAATGGTAGGATATGACTAAGAAACTTGTATTTTAATGTGACATATTAGATATCTGCTTTCTTTGTTAAAATAACTGAATTGCAAATAATCAATTGCTAATGTAATGCAGTATTGAAGTTAAAATATAGTATAAATTCTAGCCTGTCAAAGAATCTGATATACTTCCCTGACGTTGAGCACACACACACAATTAATGTGATGTACTCATTGCCTAATGCAATAAACAAGAGCAATTAGAGCAGACATGTAGGTTGGACATTGAAGTTAAGGAACATCTGCTCAAGATGATACACTATGATGGACTGAGAATATTTCTGTGACTTGCATTCAGAATTGATGCAGACTTACTCTGTACACTTATGAGGTGATTTAGTCTTTTCTGATGTGCCTCATCATTTTCTGTTATCTCTGCTGCAACTGTACAGTAGAGAAGAGAAAAAAAAGAGATATTTGAAAACATGATGAGTAACTGAGTTGGCTGGCTAATTAATGCCTGTTAGATTAGGGATTTCCATTTTAAAATAGTTATTAGACAATAGACAGGCTAAAGGGTAAAATAAATTGTGTTTCATTTATGCATAAAAGACAGTTAAGCAGAAAGGAAACTAACTTTGCTGGCCAAGCACAAGGAGACAGTTTATTAAAAAGGAAATATAAGCATAAAGTATGCAGACAGAATGTTCTTTTCTCAAGGAAAAGATCAGCTACAGAATGTTCTTTAATAAAACACATACAAAGGTTAAAAAAGTAAATAAGGACATTTATGAGACTTAAGCAATATAAAATGCTGTGTTCAGGATAGCAGGGCAATTAAGGTTAGTAAGTTAATTTGACCTGTTACTTCAGAGAATATGACAAACACTCGAGCTTGAGTACAGAAAACGGGTCATCTAGAGACTATGTCAGTTTACATTGTTAAGGACAATCAGAATATGATGTGTAGCAATTTGAATTGTTTATCAGTACTGTTAATGAAGACAGTATTCAGATATTGTGAACATCAAATAAAACCTTATAAAATCAACTCCAGTGTTTAGAGAATTCATTCTGAAAAGTGCACAAGACTTGGTCAATAAGGGAGAGACTGACACCTATTCAGCATGAGTTTGGGTGATTAAGACTTTAGTTTCTCAGTCTCATTGTATACAGTGTTTCCAGCTAACTACAATACAGTACAGTATTATCAAATCTTGCAATGGCATCCACACAAGCCTGCTGTCTGGGGGAGATATATGCTTCTCGTAACCCAGCAAGCAGCTGAACCCTTTCACATCCAGTTTCCAGTACATGTTTTCTTATGTTCACAGAAACTGTTTATACAGCAAAAGTACTACAGCAGCACTCCAGAGAGCACACCACCCTTTCAGTGAAAGTATCGTTCATTTCCAGACTTGGTTACACTATGCTTGTTCTACAGATATCTACAGAATAGCAGTTTCCTTCAACTTCATGTGTGCTACAGACTAAAAATAACTCTGTTTTCATTAAACTGCAGCACTCCATGTTTCATTCAACTACGTGTTCTAAGAAACCTCAACAAAAACAGCTGCAGGAAGTAATTTTTTCCAGTTTTATGGCAATAACTTCAAAGTTTCACTAACGGTTTAAAGTGATAGCAACTGTCTCATAACAGACTTTTCAGCAGCATACTACTGTTTTTTTTTACATAAATAGAGCTGTAAACTCTATACAGAATAAGCTGAAAATGACAGCATGACAGTTTCTCATTAAGACGGCATTACTTCATGTAAAAAACAGGCAATTAATTGCACAGCACCAGTGTTTACTTCAGAAAAGGCTCACACAAATTCAGTAGACCAGTACTAAATCAAAGCAGTGTTCCTTCAGAGCATAAATGATATTCCCCAGGATTCAGCAAGCAGCCGTGCAGGAATAACTTATTCCTGCATGGCAGGGACCATTCCTGTGCAGCACTGCAGTGTGCCATGTATATTTATGAAGGCACAGTATCGTGCTATAAAATGGACACAGTGCTGTGCATGAGTGCAGGGAGTATGTCTGAGAGTGGAGCTCTCACAATACACACACCCCCTGCACTCCAGAATTGGTGTTTTGAAATTTCAAATGAGCAGGAACACTCCCAAACCATCAGGATAAGAAATCCGGACAAAGCCATAAGAGACAATTGTCCCTACCAAGCCATAAAGTTGATAGAATAACAGGTTTAGCATAAGCACATAGCGCAGATCTCCCAACCCAGCTGAGTAATGAATCTGGACAAAGCCATAAGGGACAATCATCCCACAAAGCAGAAAGTTGATAGAGTAACAGCTTTAGCATTAGCAGGGATATTCTGAAGGTACAAATAAAAAAACACAACAAATACATTTTTTGTAAATGCGATAAATTTTAATTGTAGCTCTGTGGGTGTGCCCGTTGCTTAGCTATGTTTAGTCCAGCTTAAACAGCACAAGAAGTTAAATAGCAAGAGACATCCAACTTAAGCAGTGCTGCAATAGTGTAGTGGTTAGAGCATATGCTTTGCAAGCTGCCATTCCCGGTTTGATCCCCACTGTAACCAATTTGCATCTTACTTGTGAAAGCAGTACATAAACATTTTTTTATAATTATCAACGAAATAACATATATTTGTTAACCAGAGTACTGTAGTAGGTCCAGATGTAAGGTGTCAGTGTAGTAAAGTTGTGAAACCCCTATATAAACACAAGTGCCCCATACAGTATAGTCACACATGAATAAATGTAATGAAATCACATTGGGGGATGTCAGGGACAGTAAATAGATTTATAATATGTAGTGAATGATTAATCAATCCCATACAGCAGATATTCTATAAAATAAAAAATAAGCAATGCTAAGCATTGCACAGCTCTGCTTACCAGGTGTAAGCATTGTGTAAATATGACTGCTAAGCGATGAATAGTCCAGCTAATTGGATTTTCCCATTGGTAAGCAATGCTGAACCTGCCCCTTTAAGCACTGCCAACCTTAACTAAGCAGGTTTGCTCATAGCTTAGCTTGGCTCAGCATATTCAAAACTGTCTAATCATGGCAAAGGGCAGGAAATTGGCTGTATTTAAACCCCGCAGGCAGGAATATAGCTCATAACTTGTTGCAGCTTCCCACTGTAGGCAGTATGGCAATAGTTGTGAGGGCATGCACTTTTGGGTGCAGCGCTGGGGCATACATGAGTCCAAGGTCATGGTAGGACTCCTGGTAAAGAACCATGATGAGAGACTGCTGCAGGGCCAGTACCAGGGCTCCCAATATAAAGTGGAAGCTTGGGACCATCTCACGCACAATCTCACCAGTGCCACTGGAATCCCCGGACTGGCGAGCAGGTCCAGCACTACGATGCCAACTTGAAGCAGAGAAAGAGAGAGGTCTTGGACAAGTGGGTCCAAGAAGCAAGGCAGAAGGGTGATGTCCCAGCACTGTGTAAGTATTCGTATCAAGAACTGTTTACTAAAGTCCAGCTTGTGCATGTGATGGATATGTATGTCTAAATATTTCTTTATTCCCTTTACAGCTGCAGCTGAGTGGGCTGTGAATCGAGAAGCCCATGCTAGCATAATGCAAAGGATGTGTTGTGAGGCTGGTGAGTAGCAATCTTGCTTGTAGTAGTCATACCAAATAAATATAAAGTATTAGAAAGTCACCTGGCAGTATAAAAACTGTGTATGGGTTGTACTGGATAAACCAGACAATATGACAGTAATAGTCCCATATAGGTCATATTTCAATAAAACTGTAACTGCCTGGCAATAAAGTTCTAAATCCTGGACTGGTTGTGTTTACTTTGGTATTGCATGGCATTTAGTGTTGCATTCTCTGAATAATAATGCTGTGTTAACCACTGTTACCCACACTGTGCTACATAAAAAATATGTCTAGGAATGTCTGTAAAAGACAGTTGTAAGTACAAGGTGTGATTGTACAAACAAGGGAGACTTAGACATAAAACACTGAAGGAACAGACAGCAGTTTCTAAATAGCTCCCTCTAATGAAACTCAAATTGTTGTATTTTTAGCACACATAGCCATGGTTCATATCCTGGGAGTGATAGTAGTAAGCTGTATGCATAACCATACTGTACAGATTTTTGCACATTGTCCATATAATTAGCTCATATATTTCACCTGTTCCTCTGTCCCCTGGCAAATCACTGGGATGATCCCAGAATTGTAGTCACTAAATAATGACACACATTTGATTTTCTGACCTCAAATCCTTCAGAAAATGTATATTAAAACAAATCCTGTTACTCTAGCAACTCTCCAAGTCTATAAAAGCAATATTCAAAATATGTCCCTATTTGTACCCCATGTTGTCAAGCTTTGTCTAGAGTGTGTGCATTAAGAGATTGAGAGGTATGTGCATAATATTAATGAGGAATCTGGGAATATGTGTAGAAACAGTCAGGTAGTGTTAAACAGCCCCCCCCCCCCAGATATGAAAACTGTAATTGCCTGGCAATAAAGTTTTAAATCCTGGACTGGTAGTATTTACTCTGGTATTGTATGGCCTGACATGAAGCATTCACCAACATCTGATATCAGAATAGCACTGTTGTGTCAACCACTTTTCTCACACTGTGCTACATAAAAATATGTCTAGAAATGTCTGTATAAGACTATTGTAATTACAAGGTCAGATTGTACAACCAAGAGAGACTTACAAAGAAAATACTGAAAGAACAGACAGTGGTGTCTAAATTGCTTAATCTGATGAAACAGAAATTCTTATATTTTTAGCACACACAGCCATGGTTTGAATCCTGGGAGTGGTAGTAAGCTGTATGCATAAATCATACCTCTCAACTACTCAACTATACATATTTTCCCAGAATATCCATATATTTGGCTCATATTTTTGGCATGTTCCTCTTTTTTCCTGGGAAATCAGTAGGATAATCTCAGGATTGTAGACATACATACAAATAATGACATACATTTGAGTGTCAGACTTCAAATTCTTCAGAAAATTTATATTAAAACAAATCCTGTTACTCTAGCAACTGTCTAAATGTTTATTAGAGCAATATTCAAAATATGCCCCTATTTGTAACCCCATGTTGTCAAGCTTTGTCCAGATGTTGTGCATCAAGAGATTGAGAGGTATGTGCATAATTACAACTAGGAATCAGGGAATATGTGTACCAACAGTCAGGTAGTGTTAACAAACATTCCCTCTACAGGTCTACCAGGCAAGACAAGTAGACTTTAGCTACAAGACAGCTGAAGTATACACTGTGTACAAATATACCACTGCCCAAACAAAGGCCATATGGTATTGTAATAATACATGTACAGCAATGATCAGTAAAGTTGTGAGTACTGCAAGGATATACAAGTTGTTACTTGACATCTCTCTCTGCCACCCACCATATCTGCAACAATAATCTAAACAAACAAATCAATGGGTATGTTTACACTAAACCTACTGTTGGGACATATGTCCTATTGTTCAATAAATATTTAAATGTGTTTCTATTAATGTTCCATGTTGAAATACTATCATTGGTGGCCTGTTGATATTAATGTAACCTGCATGCTGTTGTAATGACCACTGTGGTTCCATATATGCATGTGTTCTGTTTGCTATGCAACTGTTCCAAATCTGGTGTTTTGGGTTAATGGGAATATCTATGCATGCTGTTATAAATAATCCTGGATTGTGTTGACTATTACTAAGCCACATATGTTCTAAAACTGCAACACCATAGCACATTTGGGAAAGCTGGTCCCAGCGAACCTACCTCTCCTACCTCATCTGGCCATGGCACCGGGCCCAGGATGTCTGGGACCCACCCTGGGACCCCCTCATCTGCTGGCCCTGCACCACCTTTGGTTGGAACTGCCTCAGGGGATGGAGCTCATCCCCCTGGGAGTGAGGGCGAACAGGATCCTGTCACCCCAAATCAGTCAGGGGTCTGGTGCGTAGGGAGCTTCACAGAGAATTGGGACATCTGCTATACCAGCTTGAGGGCCGCATGATGCAATTGGAAGGTCAGCCTGCCCCTCCTGCTCAGCCCCCAGCACAGCCACTTTTGGGTCCATGAAGGTGCAGTGGTGACTGCCCATGGGTAGGGACCTCAGTCCCACTATTACCATTTGGGGGCTCATGGGCTTCTGATTTCCAAACACCCCTCCCTGTCCAAGGTGTTCCCCCACATGTGTAATATACTACCCCTGTATGCTGTCTTGTTTGTCTTCTGACCCAACCTACCTCTCCAAATATACATACCATTGTTCCCCAACATCCCACTCTAACCTTAAAAAAGGGCAATCTGTTCCCCCCCAAAAAGTTCGCTCCATACATAACTGTCCATTTCACACATGTGTCCAATGGACACACGTAATCTGATCTAATTGGCTTCACAGCACATTATTGTTGTCCTCACCCCTCTTCCAGGGGTTTGAGTGTCCAAATATACCTCCAAATTTAGTATATATTCACAGGTGTGGCTGTAGAAGAAATGCACAGCTATGGACCTTCCCTACACCCATCATGCACATCCCTAGCTTCTTTCCATTTTGTCTTTCCCTCTTTGTGCCCCCTTTTTCACCACTCCTATCACCCCTTTTTTCTCTTCTTTTAAAGAAATTAACATGGCGGTAAGCAGGAGTAAGCACTTCTAAGCAGTAGTAAGCAGGATTAAGCCTGTTTGTGGACCGCTAAGCAATGACTACACAGATTAAGCACTTTTAAGGCTAACTGTGTGTAAGCATATTTAACCGGAAGTTAGCATTGCTTACCGTCACGCAAACCCACTTACAACTGATTAAAAGTACCTTAATCACTCTGTATCCAAAAGCCCTTGTTCTGACCAGCAACAAAATAACCAGGCCTTGCTAATCTCAAACCCAGGACCCTGCACTCCATATCCATAGCAATATACCACTAAGCCATCTGAGCTGTAGCTATGTCTGATATTTTCTGAAACATATCATGCAGCCCAGTCATTCAACAGTAGAGGAAATGTGGTGCATTCGGACATTGGATCCACACTCTGAAGTTCTCACTGCAAAACATCTGACCAAATGCACTGTAAATGAGGGTGAAGGGGCCCAAAATAGGGATCACTTGTAATTATTGCCTCTATCCCTTCCTCTACAGCTGAACTGTTCTGGCTTGAAACAAAATAACCAGCACTTGCAAGTCTTGAACCAGGACCCTGCACAACATAGCCACAACAGGTAACCAGTAAGCCATCTCAGCTGAAAGATGTTGGGATGATTTTTCTAACATATCATGCAGAACAGTCAGTCTACCATAGGGAATGTGCAATGTGGGAGCAGTAAACATTCTAATGATTCATATACACACACATATACATACATATATATATATATATATATATATATATATATATATATATATATACACACACACACACACACACACACACACACACATATATATATACATATTTAAATACTTATAGCTATATATAAAGAGAGTATATATAGAGGTTGCACAGCATATCAAACAGCCATTATTCCTACAGGTGCCACCTTTTCAAATGGCCTGTGTCTGTTTTTTTCCTACAAATGAGAATTATTGCATGAAACTTATACCCACACACAATGCAAAGGACATGACACCACACATAGTTTGCATACATGGAAACGTTTATTTGTGTACAATTTCAATTGTTTATGCCATTTCTTATAGCATTTAGGTGTTTGAAATACATAATAACTGATTAATGCAACTCCCAAAGAAAACATAGGATACAGTAATCTGCAAAACATAACATACGTTGATGTCGAGGCTAAAGCCTTCAAGTTGTACAACAGTAGAAAACACACTTGCCTTGAAGATAAGAATTAATCAGCACTTAATTACAGATGTAGTTCAACATCCCCCAGTTGCACTCTGTACTCAACCCTTAGGGAGAAAAGTATCAGTTGTCACAATGTAAATGTATCTGTTACATAATGCTTAACTTAAAACATCACTATCACACTGACAATCAGAACTGTGTGTAAAACAGTAAACTCTAGCCCACCACTGTTCCCATGGTGAAACGTATGCAAATGTACAGCCATATACCTTAATGTTTCTTTTTACTGATACACCTCACATGTTGTAAAGCCTAGGTTAAAAACATTGCATACCCCTCCCCCATAAAATGTCTTACAAGGGCATATAACAGTGTTCTCCATACACTGACCTCCAGACTGTACAGGGTCATACATGTTTTGTCCAGCTGTAGGCCTCAATATATATGGATCCTACCCCACAATTTGTGTAGGAGTCTACAACATCACTGGAATGATAGCAGGAATGTCAGGACTAAATACACCATTACCTATCAGCTTCTTACTGCATGACATCTGGACAAAGCCTGGTATATAGGTGGAGGACAGAGGCTGGAACACAAGGCCATATTTGAAATGTTGCTGTTATACACTGTGAAAGTTACTGGTGTTACAGGATTGGTTGCAACATACCCTTACTCAGGAATATGAAGTCAGAAACACAAATGGATGTTGTCATGTACTAATAGCAATCAATGGAGAGAATGCCACTGATATGTCAGGGACAATACCTGTGTGGGGAACAGACAAAACATGACACCCAATCCTCTGGCCATCATGTGAATAGGTCCACATTTGAGAGCTATACAGACAGACTGCATTCCATGAAAAACTAGCATGTACACAAAAACCCATTAAAACTATCAGTATTCAATGCATATAACAGCAATATTCACACACCATCCCTAGGTCTGGAATATTTTACAAACATGTACTTGGCCTGTGTTCCACAAGTCCTGTTGTAAGAGGTATTTCTACCTGCTGTCTGTAACACCACTGCCCACACACAGGAAGGATGTCTTCCATACAGAAAAGGTAAAGGGACAACACCCACATGATGTAGTTATTTATAGTAGTGGGTCACTATCACATTGGCTATTGGAAGAACTAAACAGCTGCCTCCATGCAATTAGAAAGTGGGGAACACCAATTGGTGCAGAGGCCAGCACCTGATCATGAGAATCACCTAAAAAAGCCATGCTGCAACCTATTGAAACCAGCTTGATCCTTGTAGTGGAGAGAGAGAGAGAGAGAAAACCAGGAAAACAGAAATAATACAAAAAAAACACAAATCATACTAAAAAAACAAACAAACCAAACAAGGAATACATCCTCAACTGGAACACAGAAAAGAGCATACTAATAAAACAGGTATGTGAAACATGTCAGCATGTAATTTGAATTTAGTACTTGGTCTGTAATAATGGGAAAGATGATTTTGAAAGATTGATATGTGCCATGACACTTGCTGTAATGATGCCTTGCTGAACAACTGCTATGGGCATAGCATCTGGCCGTGCGGGCAGTGGACCATACCTGTCAAATGTGAAGATCTGCACAGAATGTCAAGATTTAAGCCATCATAGTGTTTGTTCTGTTCCTCAAATCATCTATATTAGTCTGGGAAATAACTGAAGGAGAACGTAATGAAGGCATGACAGACACATGAGTTTCAGACCCCACCCCACCACCTTCAGAACAGTCATGGTAATGTGAAATGTATCATGCTCCAACGTCATAGGTTTGTAATAGGAATATCTAGGATCTGTCCCTATATATCCCTCCTCTAATGTTAGGCTTTGTCCACATGTGATGCTCTACTTTGTTGCAAGGCAGAACAGTTCAGCTGCGGAGGAAGGGATAATGTCAATAATTACAAGAGATCCCCATTTTGAGCCCCTCCACCCCCATTTACAGTGCCTTTGGTCAGATGTTCTGCAGTGAGAGGTTCAGAGTGTTGATCCAATGTTCAAATGCATTCCATATATACATGTATGTCTACATATATAAACATATATATGTATTTTCCCCCTACTGTTGAATGACTGTGCTGAATGATATGTGTGAGAAAACAGCATACATATCTACAGCTCAGTTGGCTTAGTGGTAAATGGCTGTCGCTATAGTGTGCAGGGTCCTGGGTTCAAGGCTTCAAGGGATGGTTATTTTGTTGCTGGGCAGAACAAGGGCTGTTGGATACAGGATGATTAAGTTACTTTTAAGCAGTTGTAAGCAGGTTTGCGTGGCTTTGAGCAGAGGTAAGCAATGCTAACTTCTAGATAAATATGCTTACAGACAGCCTTAAAAATGCTTAATCTGTGCAGGCATTGCTTAGCACCATGCAAACAGGCTTAATCTCACTTACTACTGCTTAGAAGCAATTACTCCCACTTACCCCATGCTAATTTCTTTAAAAGAAAAGAAAAAAGGGTGATAGGAAAGTTGTGAAAAAGGGGGCACAAAGAGGGAAAGACAATAGGGAAAGTAGCTAGCGATGTGCAGGATGGGTGTAGGAAAGGTCCATAGCTGTCCATTTCTTCTACAGCAACAGCACTGCATATATATTGGATTTGGAGGTATATTTGGTCACTCAAACTCACTGACAGAGGGGTGAGGACAACAATAATGTGTTGTGAAGCATATTAGACCAGATTACATGTGTCCAGTGGACATGTGTGTGAAATGGACAGCTATGTATGGGGCAAAATGTTTTTTTGAGAACAGATTGCCCTTTTTTTAGGGTGAGAGTGGGTTGTTGGGGAAGGATAGTGGGTATATTTGGGGAGGTAGGTTGGGTTTAAAGACAGACAAGACAGCATACAGGGGTGGTATATGACACGTGGGGGTAAACACCTTGTACGGGGAGGGGTGTTTGGAAATCGGAAGCCCATGAGTCCCTAAATGGAAACAGTAGGACTGAGGTCCCCACCCATGGGCAGTCATTACTGCACCTTCATGGCCCCGATGGTGGCTGTGCTGAGGGCTGAGCAGGAGGGCCAGGCTGACCCTCTAATTGTGCCACATGTCCCCTTAAGCTGGCATAGCAGATCTCCACACTCCCTTTGGAGCTTGCTATGCACCAATCCCCGGACTTGATTTTGGGTGACAGGATCCTGTCTCCACCTGAAGGTGGTGCAGGACCAGCAGATGAGGAGATCCTGGAGTGTTTCTCAGATATGCTGTGCCCCGGTGACATGGCCAGGTGAGGTGGGAGAGGTGGGTCCACTTGGACCAACCTTCCCAAATGTGCTATGTTGTTGCAGTTTTAGAACATATGTGGGTTAGTAATAGACAACACAATCCAGGATTAGTTATAACAGCATGCATAGATATTCCCATTAACCCAAAACACCAGATTTGGAACAGTTGCATAGCAAACAGAACATAAGCAGATATGGAACCAGAGTGGCCATTACAACAGCAGGCAGGTTACATTGATAGCAACAGGCCACCAATGATAATGTTTCAACATGGAACATTAATAGAAACACATTTCAATATTTGTTGAACAATAGGACATATGTCCCAGCAGTAGGTTTGGTGTAAATATACCTATTGATTTATGTGTTTAGATTATTGTTGCAGATATGTTGGGGGGAGAGAGAATTGTCAATTAACAACTTATATGTCCTTGCAGTATGAGGTCCTCTGACCTTTTTTCCTGTTTATGTCTTCCAGGTACTATGTCAAGAGAATGCCTGCCTGCTTTCACAGTGGAAGAAAACAATACAATTATACATTTTGTGGTACTCCATCATGCCATCTTATTTGGGCACAGGGCTCATGATCTGCAGGAGAGGACTGCTGGTGGAATGAGCTTGATCACAGGGTGAATGATGTTGGCATGCATAACAGCAGTTATGAGCAGGTGCGGCCTCGGACCACTGACCTGATCCACCACACCTGTCAGTGTGCTGCTGGGGTTAGGAGGGACCAGCTAGCCACAAGTGGAAGTCATGCCATCCATCCCCACTGACACATGCTGAGGAGCTCCTCGACAGCCTTGGGGCACCCACCTGCCAGCCAAGCCAGCAACTTGCAGATATGTGGGTGCTACCAACACAATGGACAAAGAGCATCCGTGTAAGGCCCCAAGGCACATTAGTAGACCACTGTTGCTTATCCATCTTCATCTGTAGAATATCTACATGCATAAGTCAGATATGATAGTCTGTTGCTGCAGTGTAGTAATGATCAGATGTGCATAATCTTTAGCATTGTGGGTTTGTACTGTTGATGTACTGAAAAAATGCTGCTCCCACCCTGTACCAATGCCACAGGTGTGGCTATTGACATTATGTCTCTCACACAACTATGTAGGTCCCTCTGGTATACATCTGGGGCAGCAGCCTGTAGCTGGTGAGTATGGAGTTGTTTTGTTCAGGTTTGCCAATACACCAGCCATGTTATGGCCATGGTACTTGACACACACACATTTAACACACCTACCCATAATGCATGCTGTACATGTTCACTCATTATTGCTGTTAGCTACACTACATCACAGTGGTCACCATGATGGCATATCTGAAGGTTATGTAAGAGTTCTGGAGTATACCTAAGAACCTGTCAGTGCAAGATGTGTAGACAGAGATGAACACAATGGAGGGACAAATGGCCTACAGTAGGGGCATGTCTGAAACATTACCCTTATACAGTGGCTACAACACTGCATACACCACTATTACAATGGCAACAGTTCCTGATGTAAACAACCGCAAATCAGAATAACACATTCCACACCTTTTACAACCTATAATGTGATCCTAACATGAACAATGAATGTATGATAAGGAATCCTATGTTAGGACAACAAATATGGGGAATACATAGCTTAACAAACACTGGAAGCATATTTGTGCACACACTCCAAATAACATATTGTGGAAGCAGCTTGTGAGGTACTGACAGCATTCACTCTTCTTGAGTACACACCTTCCACCAAGTACAGAGCCTCAGTGTCACACCAAGTGATGATCTGCTGTCCAAGAAGTATGTCCATGACATTTTCCCACTCACCTGCAACAGAGGCAGCCTTGGCTTGCACGCATCTTACAAACCATGGAATGGATCCCATATTCAAAAGGTAGGACTCAGGAGTGGGAGAAGTAGCCTTATCTCACCATTGCATATACCATGGCAAACAAGGCAGACAGTCATGCATGTGTGTATTAAGTATGGGACAACATCAATGCAGAAAATAAACAGATGCCCATCCAAGACAGATGACAACACATGTTGCAAATTGGTCACAGAGGCTGGCCAGACACATGCAGAAACACCGAGGGACTTGCAGGAATGTCTAGCAAGTACTGGCTGTGCAGTACCTGTATTGACAATCACCTGGAATCTGCATACGTGTGGCCTATGGGTTAGGGTAATCATATGGAAGAGTTATTCCACAGGAAACATCATCCAGGGCTCTCTACAGGTAGCATATGCATAACATCAAGTATCCCAAAGGCATGTGTTGCAATGTGTAATGGTGCATTGAGACCAAGGCTAAAACCTACAGACAGTATTAATAAAGATACATGTGGTGCACAAGCAACACCTCACCCCACTTCAGGCCCACCATCCCCATTTTTACCTTGCTGGTGCCAGTGTACACCTTTAGGTTTGCTGTTTATTAGCAAGAACTAGGCTGGTAGACATGACATTCTGAATTTGGAGCACTGTAAAATAACACTCATGTGTGGCCCATAGTTGTCAAGCATCTGCAATAAGGCTGAGGATGGGGAGGGGTGTCATCCAGAAACACAACAGTGAACTGAAGTATACATCCAAAGCTCCCTAGGAATAGCTGTATCTGAACACAGTCAAGGTCGTGAATTGTGCCCGACATAACCCTAACTCCACAGCAATAGTGAAGGCACTGTGTGACTTCCAAGGGCTGTGCACATGAGCTGACCTTGCAGTCTGGCAGAGTTTGGGGACATTTGTTGGGTGGAGTGACCAAATAATGGCAAGTGAGGATGGGCCATGCTAGTATACCCCTTCTTGGAATAGTGACTGCTGTAGTTCACTTAACAGGTGCTGCAACAAACCATTGTGTTCAGGGTGTGCACACTTATGCAACCCACATATTGTATGCATCTCATTTAGCATCTGCATGACTGACACATTTGTTTAATACTGCATTTGATTACACAGGTCATATGTCAAATGTCAGGCCTGTAATGCTAACATATGCAGGATTTTGGCCCCATTGCATATCATGGAAGAGGCTGGCATGTCAACAAGGCTGTGTAAACTCCTCATATCCACATTAAGCTTTGAATGTTGTCAGTGTAATTGGATTTTATTGCTCATACATGCACTGCTGATGATGAGATCTGCAAATCAGAGCTCAGGCATTAACTATTGACATCAGTCCTCATATCATCCCAGGTATGTGTCAGACAAACGCATAGGGGCTTTGAGCAATGGAGCAAACATAACTGCCACATATATACACATTCAGCAATGGTGTGTACACTCATGATGTATGGTGCACAGTACATGCCAGGGTGCTGTACAGGTGCACAGCAATACTGTGTACATGGGTTCAGTGTATTCCAGGGAGAGGGACATCACCTAGTAACACAACTCATCCATCACAGAGATGTATAATGTTGGTAACAAGGACTGAGTATAGCTGAAGTGCATGCTGAGTGCCATATGTCATGCATGTTGCCTGTAGGGTAATGAGAGGTCTGTGTAATATCTTTGTGCCACCTTACCTGTAAGTGTGTGTGTGTGTGTGTGTGTGTGTGTGTGTGTGTGTGTGTGTGTGTGTGTCTAGAGGTAATCAGTAATGTACAGGTCTTAAATCACATTTTTTGTTTTCCCCTCACAGGTGGCAAGGTGGGTCAGGATCCTTCCTGCATGCAAACTGATGTTAGTGTCCATATAGACTCTACAAATGATGATAGGTATGGTGAGGCACAGGCAGGGTTGTCAGTGGCTGAAGCTGTGCCATCGGTTGACATCCCACTTTTATCCACCCCATCCCTGCACACAGTCACAATGCTCATACATACCCCATCACCAGTTGCCATAGATGAGGGACAGTTGGCGGGTGGTGGCATGGGATGGGACAGTGTGGAGACTATGGCAAGTGTGTATGTACACAGCAGCCATAGTCAGATGACCAGCGAGGTACCACACAGGCTGATGTACAGGGGTGCTCGTAGGAGGGCTGCTGGCCATCATGCCCCTGGCAGACGTGCCACTGCAGGTGTCACCAGATGCATGTTTTGGGCCATCATGGAGGCACAGGCATGTGTGGAATGGTATACCAGACAGAGACTGGGGCTCCAGAGGACTACTTATTCTGCTGTACTTGACAACATCTGTGATCTTGCGGGTGCCCACCGTTATTTTGCAGAGGTCCTGGATAGATGGTTAGGTGAGATGGTGGGAATCCTTGACTGTGTGGTATCTGTGTTGGAGCATGTGGTGGGAGCAGGGTATCATCCACATGGATGTCGGTCAGCAACACCAACGGGTGGAGGTCTACATGGATGTTCAACAACTCACAGCTGCTCCCATAGTGGCAGTACTTGTAAAAGCACTGAAGGGGGGTGCTAACCACATTACAATGCAGCAGACCATGTGCACATGGTCCTAGCTGGTCCCAACAAGGACACGGATCCAGCGGACAATTGTCATCATCAGGGAAGAGTACCATATCTGGGCTTCTACCTGCTAGTGCCCGTGGAACCCCTGGCAGGACGGAGATGGTGAACTGTACACCCTGCCATGTATGGTCTGCAGCTGTCCAACAAACTCTCATATAGGACAACCACATGGCAGAACTGTGTGCATACACACACACAAACATCATCAACACAGCCAGGGGACCTCCATACCTACACACACAACATCTGCACAGTCCAGTTGTTAAAGAACCCCCTAACAGGCACACATGATGTCAACCAAATGGCTCAGCCTAGGCCTCTGGCAAACCCACCACACAGCCTCTGCATATGATGATACCTGTGTCACATCCTTGTCATCCATAATGTCAATGCAGGGACATGTTAATATGGTTCTGATGCACGGGGTGAATGTACTAATGTTCAGCAAGGTAATGCTGTTTAATGTGTTTCATCTGGAATGTTTAATGCTTACATGTTAGGATGTGTAGCTGTCCAGCCATGATGCATTATAGCTGTTATTAACACTGACTGATTGTGGTCTCCATAATGTATTAAGTTTGTGTTGTAGGTGTCTTTATGTCAGCAGGATGTTGGTCTGCTGTCCTTTCCTCCAAGGGATATGCCACTGTGGTGACACATTGACTGTGTCATATCCTGGGTACAGCTGAACACAAGTAACCTGTCTGTATAACAGTTACTGAATGTGCCACATGGCTGAGAGGTCTGAGGGGTGTATACAGGTGAGTGCTTGGTGGCTGATGTCAGCAGCTCTTCTGCAGTGGACAATGGTAAGTGTACTGGGTGGCACACACCAAATATTTGTGAATAACGCACACACACACACACGCACACACGCACACACACACACGCGCACACACGCACACACACACACACACACACACACACACACAGGCTTTGGTGTTGATGCAATACAAAAAGAATACTGTACACATGGACGTACTTAATTTTGCAGTGAACTTATGTTGGCATATGTAATTCCACCAAAACCAAATAGCCAAAAACATCACATCAGTAAATAATAAGTCTACCAGTTCAATGTCATTGATGACGGTACTGGCAGGGTATATGTCCACTTCCCCAATGTAGTGCAATCCTGGAGTTGGTAAACCTAGGTGTGCTGGTGTGGGTGGCACAGCCCCTCACTTTGGAGTGTGTGGGGTGGCAGAGAACCACACATAGTGTGATTAAGAAATACTTAACCTGTTAACATAAACTGTACAGTATAACATCAGACTAAGTGGGGGATATGCACAACAATAACCCAAATGTGGGTGGCTGTGCCCACAACAACCACACCCAACTATATATACCAACTCCAGTATCGCTGTACAGCTGTACAGTGGGGAAGAGGGCATTTGCAGATCTACTACTAGTTTTGATGGAATGAATTTCCACAAGATGATTCCTCTGAAAGGTTACCTTTTGCCAGGTCATTCTCAGACAAATGATCTCCTGGGACATATCATTTCTGCAAACTGATGTAAATCTCTTCACATACACACACACACTTACTTTGCAACACTGAGAGTAGAACACCATACCTAGGTACTTATTGCTACTAATGTGTTTGGCCTTAATTGCACACACCACAGAGCTTTTAGGATGAGGTGTATCCCAAGTTCCCTGTTAAGTGAAGAACATCATCAGGCCTTGTACAGTATGGTAATGAGGGATGTACTGGGTGTTAATGAACAATGCATAGTATGACATACTCTCATATACACACTGACAAACCCATACAGTCATATACACATTTGACAGACCTGGGTTTAGCAGCGCTAACTACCTTGCAAGTGAGTCCATACTGTTAGGGAGGTTTTGCACACAGCACATGCATCATTGGGCTGGATAGTGTAATCAGCTACCTGTATGGTTGATGGTGACAGCGGTCCTCATCCAGCAGACCTTGGGACATGTACTGGGGATACCATGGTGTAAAAAAAGTAAACCCAGCACACACACCCCACATTGGATATTGTACTCACTGAAACCCATGATAATGCTCTGACATACCCACAATCACACATTGACCAGGACTACAATACAAACCCTTGTCTATCTAATCAGTGCTACTACAGGGATATGCATTTATTGCACATGCCACAGGGATAGTAGGGATGAGGTTTTATCATGTCTCTACTAATATCAGCAACATCACCATCCCTTATAAAGTATGGCAAGGTTTATTGTATTTGGAGAATGTGGCCTCAGAATGCTGTCTCATACAAATATGCACAGTCAGACACAATTGCACACCCCCCCCCACACACACACACATTTGCCAGGACTCAGATGGTAACCCACACCTATCTACCCATTTGTAGAACAGGGTTATGCTGGTACTGAAAGCTCCAGGTAGCCCATAGGATGAAGAGTGTAATAAGGTACATTTACTGTGAATTACAGCAGCAGCCATTTCTAAGTATAGCAATGGGGGGGGTGTAGTGGGTGAGAAGGCCCTCAGAGGATTTTGAGCTACAAGTTTACAAACACACAGGCATTGTTATACTCAATAATGCACACACACATTTCTCAGTACTGAGGTCTATAGGTGTAGGTGTTCCTAGGTGTGTACCAGCCTAATATCCATGGAGAGGTGACAAGAGTAGGGCATGTGTGTAGACTGTTACCATGCCACCTGACATTTATCTGCAGGCCATCTATCAACTGATGCCACATGAGTGATCCCCAGGGTGACAGTTAAAGTCAGCATCCACTCTGGTTTTGTCTTGCAAAGTGCCAGTGAGGTGCTCCAATTGACATGTATGCAACATATATTGATAAACACAGCCAGTGTCTTGGTTAGGGATCTGTACCCAAACATGTTTTGTCAAATGTGGTAGTCTGTAGTCTGTTTGAGGTATCCATGGCATGTGGTGCATACAGAGTGGGGTTTCCTAGCTGTGGCATTCATAAGACAGCTGGGGAAACATGTTAGTGTCACTCAATCAGAGATTGCCTGTAAGCAGCCAAGATGAATACCTGGCATCTGCGCATCTGTACAGAGGACAGACAGAAAGTAGCTAGCCAACAGGTCATGCATTTGGATGAATATTCTGACAGATAGACATCTGAAACTGATAGGTATGCAATTACTACATGATAGCAGTCCTCAATGACATGTCCTAGAACATAGTAGTCTACAGTTAATATCAACAGATCAGATCAATATCCAATAGGAGATGCATAAAAACATACAGGTCAAACACCAATAACATGATAGTCTGTACAAAGAGTCCATTTTCGCATGCAGGGGGCTATGGTTCCAGTACTACAATCTCCAATCTACTCTTACTTGGAAAAGCACTATTAAAAGTGGTAATTTAATGATGCAATAGCATGTATGACTGCATATAACCTGGGATACTATCCAAGTATGAAACACATGCAAAGAGAAAAGATTGTAGCACTACCCATGTATACTCAGGTGTTCCATACAGTATATTCACACCCCTTGCTACTGCAGTGACAGCACATAGAAGCATGTTATTTACATGGAATTAAATACATTAATTAAAGATGTCATTATCCTATTTTATCAGACGTGAATATGATCAATGGTTACCAGGGCTGAGCTATGCTTAGCAGGTGTAAGCATTACTTAAATGTAAATGCTAAGCAGATTTGTGCACTGGTAAGTGAAGCCTACGGTGTGTAATTGCCTATACTGTTAACTGTATATTAGCAGTGCTTACTGTCACACAAGCCTGTACAAACCCACTTAAAGCTGCTCAAAACTGCCTTATCCACTCTGCATCTACCAGTCCTTGTTCTGCCTAGCAACAAAATCAACAGCCCTTGCAAGTCTTAAACCCAGGAATCTGTACACTATTGTCACAGCAGTTAACCACTAAGCCATCTGAGCTGTGAAGATGTCTGTTGTTTTTCAGATATATCATTCAGTACACATACTGAATAGTAGTGACAAACTGCTCTGACTACTACAAATTGTTTAGTACTTGTAAGTGAAACAGATGTTGAATCAGTCATGTTCTTATATGTAAATATACACATAGATTAATATAGAGGGATACATCTGAGAATGTATACACAACACTCATGTTTACACATAAAAGGATATATATATATATATATATATATATATATATATATATATATATATATATTCATACACACATATATCTATATATATCTATATATATTTATTTGTATATATTTCTATCTGTCTCTCTCTCTCTCTCTATATATATATATATATATATATATATATATATATATATATATATATATATATATATATATATATATGAATATATGTATGTGTGTGTGTGTGTGTCTGTACACACACACACACACACACACACACACACACACACACACATATATATATATATATATATATATATATATATATATATAGAACATATCCCCATAACAGGTAGTGGAGTCATTCTTCAGCACCATAAGTCTCAACGTGTTAGTGCAAGGGAACATAATGTATGTATTGCAGTTATAAATGTAGAATGTTGCTACAGTGACAGGGGTTGTGTCAACATGCATGTTGTGAAGGAAAGCTCTTCTGAGACTGACATGTATGCCATCAGTTACTGACAGACATCATAAAATCATCATAGTGAAGTACCACACAAATCACAGTAATGATCCTATGGAATACAGAAGCAATATGAGCAATACACATGGACAGTCTGACATAATCTGGTCAGTCAGGATGTATACACAGAACACCTTAGTGCAAGAAATGTGGAACAAGCCTAACAAAGGGGATGTTTAGAGCCATGAAAATGGGGGTATATCACAAATACTGGACTAGATAAGCTCACACAGCTGATGCATTCACACCCTCCTGTCTGTCCTAACCCATATTAACTGGAGGAGCAGAGATCTCAAGCCACATACTTCACACTAGTTAGTGACATACATCTTCACACCAGTCCAATGCTTTGTCAGAAATACACAACACATATGATGGCCAGGCAACAGTACATCTGACAAATAGCTGGACATAACATCACACTAGGGTAAATACAGTGCACTGCTAGGCATGTCACCAAGCATTGTCTACACTACAGGCAGACTGCTACAACACTAACCCAATTTACCTATGGGGGAATACACATGTAATTGCAAATATAGCAGGCACTACAGGCATGTAATAGCATGGGGTAAAAGACACCAGTGTAAAAGTGCATGCCCACAACCGGTTTCAACACAGTCACAGTCACATAATGGTAAGCCTAAGAAATAGTGCAGTCGGTGGCCTGTGTGAGCAAAAGTCGTCATCATGTTTGCCACTCACACACTAACCCTACATATACTGGCCCAATTTACAGTGTAGTCTGATGCCTGACTGTGGTATGGGACATGTCTCAGTCTGGCCCTATAAACATATAGACTGATAGGGTATCAGAAACTGGAGCAGCATGCACTGTGTAAGATAGAACAGGACCAAGAATACAGACATCTACCCCAGTCTATACACAGGCCAAATAACATATTCACAATACACTGCTACATAATACAGACACTCTGTCAACAATCACCATAAGTACACAGACCTCACTACTGTAGAGACTACCACAGAATATCAAGGTTTTGTCCACAACTATTAAGCCTCCTTTACATTACATATCTGGCAGTCTGATACATCACTGACTTGATGTCAGGAATTTATGTCATTAAATAATGGTATACTGTACATATCCAACTCTTTCTGCATGACATATGAACAAAGGCTGACAGACTTGGGGGACAGAGGCACAAACACAGGGTCAATATTGACATATTGCAGTTATAAACTGAGAACATTGCTGGTGTAACAGGGTTTGTTGTGACATATCTCTTCTGAGGGATATGAAGTCAGTAACACATAGATGTTAGCATTTCCTGAGTACAATCATCAGAGTATGCTACTGCATTTATGAAGACAAAAAATGTGTCAGTAACACACCAAATCTTAGGGCCCAAACTCTTGCCAGTCTGCAGATAGCCCTACAGGTGAGAGTTTTCTCAACCACATAACACTGTCATGCCAGACTTTAGATCAAGCAGAAAAGCCATATCCACACAAACACTGTTAAACCAACATTACTTAAAATGCAGAACAGCAAAACTTACATTATGTCCCCATGTCTGGAACATCCCCCTCCATTTTTTTGGCCTTTCTCCACAGTATTTGTTGTAACATGTATTTCCAACTACCCTCTGTGATGCTGTTTGTCACACACCCACATGAAGTCCTGCTCACAGTGAGGGAGAAGGGCCAACACCCACTTGCACTGCTTACTTATAGGGGTGTATTTCTATGCTATTGGTTATAAGAATGATACAACAGGTATTCCACATGCAATTAGCAAGTGGAGGACTTCAATTTGTGCACAGGCCATCAGCTGATCATGGGCATTACCTACCAAACCAAGCTGCTGCCTATGCAAAACAGATGCATTTTTCCACATCTATCAGAGAGGGGGTGAGAGAGAGACAGAGGGAAAGAAAGACAGGAAGAGAGAAAGAGCCAAGCGTGTTTGTGTATGATCTGTGGATAGAGTGAGGTCTCTGGGTATTATAATGGTTGTCTGTGTATAAATGTATGGCTGTGTATTGTGTACAACAAACTCTATGGTGTTTGACAACTGTTGGCCTTGTAATGCCGCATTGGGACATATGGGTTCTCAATATGAAAATGTAGCAAAACCCACGCTGCAATGGATCCTGTTATTTACACAATCACCCCAACACCCACCCAGGATACTGATGACACACACACACAGACACACACACACACACACACACACACACACACACACACACACACACACACACACACACACACACACTTTCCAGTATTGAGTTTCAAACCCCTACCTAGCTATGTGTTGGTACTATAGTGTTACACAGTTATCACAAGTGCCATGGCAGTTATATGTTGCAGAGCTGTCCAAAGGTATCTTTGAAGGTGACTAACATCAGCTGCAGTGCTCAAAGGAGGGGTGAGGGAAGGGCAGTAAGTGTGAATGACCACAAAAGCTGGTGTTAACAAAGACTCACACATAAACACACACATTTTCACAGTTGCCAGGACCCAGATTAGAACTCCTACCTAACTAGTTTGCTACACTATGGTATTATGCAGTTATCACAAGTGCAATGGCAGTTATATGTTGAAGAGCTGTCCAAAGACATCTTTGATGATGACTTACATCAGCTGCAGTGCTCAAAAGAGGGGTGAGGGAAGGGTAGTATGTGTGAATGACCACAAAAACAGATGTCAACAAAGACTCACACAAAAACACACACATTTTCACAGTTGTCAAGACCAGCATTAGAACACCTACCTAACTAGTTTGCTACACAATGGTATTACACAGTTATTGCAAGTGCAATGGCAGTTATATGTTAAAGAGCTGTCCAAAGGCATCTTTGAAGGTGACTGACATCAGCTGCAATGCTCAATGGAGGGGTGACGGAAGGGTAGTAAGTGTGAATGACCACAAACGTAGGTGTCAACAAAGACTCACACACTCTCACACACATTTTCGCAGTTGCCAGGACTAGAATTAGAACTCCTACCTAACTCATTCACTACACTATGGTATTACACAGTTATCACAAGCACCATGGCAGTTATATGTTGGAGAGCTGTCCAAAGGCATCTTTGAAGGTGACTGACATCAGCTGCAGTTCTCAAAGGAGGGGTGAGGGAAGGGTAATAAGTGTGAATGACCACAAAAGCAGGTGCCAACAAAGACTCACACACTCACACATACAAACACACACATTTTCACAGTTGCCAAGTCCAGGATTAGAACTCCTACCTAACTAGTTTGCTATACTATCGTATTGAACAGTTATCACAAGCACCACAGAGTGTATAGGAGTGAGACTTGGCCAAAGGGTTATTTCAAGGTGACTGACATTAATAGGTTTGGTAACATGGGCACTAGAAAGTGCAGTGTGTGTGAATTGGCTATCAATCATTCCTCTGGAAACACACACACACACACACATACATACACACACACACACACACACACACACACACACACACACACACACACACACACACTCACACTCAGTCACACACAACTTTACATTTGACAGAACTGAGTATACAAATGCTACACAAATACTGTTTTTTACTATTGTTTTACATAATTATCACAAGCACCACAGACACTATAGGGCTGAGGGCTACCATAAGGAATGTCTACAGTGACTGACATCTGCACATTATGCAATATCGGTCAATTGGATGTGTAGCGGGTGGGACAGGCCTTATAATGGACTTTTATCTATCACTGTCTGTCTCTCTCTTCCCCACATCTCTGTGTGTGTATGTTTGACATATTATAGTGTGTTAGCTTTGGATATGTATGAGTTTTCCTATGCAATGCGTGTGTGAAGCATAAATGGTGTACAATTTGGTGTGTGTGCAGAGAGATCTGCAAATGACAGATATGTATAGTCCACTGTGTCAGAGATGGGCTTCATTTCTCTAAGTGTAGGAGCATGCCCAGTATGACCTCCTGTATTGAGTGTGTGAATCCATTTCAGGTAGGGTTGTACTCCAGTCCAGGGTTTGGTGTTCTCAACCTACACACAGCAACCTGTTTCTGCAGGATATCTGTAGATAGGTTGACAATATGGAGTCAGAATGGGCAACAGATGGGGGATACTGTAACTATTGCTGTCTGTGCTGCTTGTGGTACATGGTTGGTGTTAGGAGAGATATTTAGACATATGTACTGTTTTACACTGTGATGTATTATGTCATCGACTACTGACAGATATAATTATTTGCTCACAGTTATTTACTGGGAAATACAAGATGAATGAAGTTGAGTGCGGTATTGTGTATTCTTGCACACTCTGCCATTGTGGAGAGGTAGCTACAGACACTTGCTGATGGGTCTTTGTAAATGGTCCAGCACCTTGGTAGTATGGTGGCTGAGGATCCCCTTGTTGTACATATATTGACTTAACAGAATGGCCATATCCTGCTGTGGCCATACCGCTCAGCTATACAGATTTACCCAGGGTACCCAGAGGCAGGGCTCATATATCTGGTCAGTTCCCCTTCACATTGTGGTTTATGAGCAGGTTTGTAGCCACCTATTACTGGGTTTGCAGGCAGGGGTACTATGCGCACACATCAGAGTTTCAGACTTCACACACTCCATGATGTCCATGCATCTACACCCCCCAATCTTTTATTCTATCTTTGTCCTAACATTATGAAAGCAATATCTGGGAAATATCCCTATAGTTGGCTCTTCATCCCAGCAGAATTTACGGATTGGCCCTCAGTTCATGCAGTAAGACATGGGGGCATGCTACCGGGATTTGTCAATATGGCCTTGCATTGTGTTCTGTTGACTGTGTTAGTTTGTTATTTGGGACCCCAGGAGATACCATACATTGGCAGTACGGGTGAGGCACAGGCCTTTGACAGAAGACTGTAGGCCATTTGGTAGTAATGCAGGCCATCTGTAGCAGGCCAGTGCATTCTGTCACTCCTACATTCCCAGGCTGCGAGCCAGTGGATTCCCCTGGGGTGACAGGTTAAGTGTTTGAGGTGTTAATGGCAATAGTTCCTGTACATATTGACCACTGGTCTGGATGCATGCAGGGAGCTGCTTACAGCTAGGGACACACCTGCATAAGACACCTCTTCAGCATGCTGCATTCTGTGGGTATTCCCATACAGAAGTGAGGTTATACTGTATTCATTCCCAACAGCAAGGGAAGACCTGTGATAAACCTATGGCTGATGGTGGGGTGAGCTGAGTGCATGTGTGATATGGAAGCTACTTGCATCTGACTCCCATATATACCTGAGACATTCCCCTTATACTCCCTTATGCAGGGACATAGGCAGTCTCTCATTACTTCATAAATGTGCCTTTTGTGGTCTACCAGTGATTGTCCAGACTACATCAGTATTCCATACTACACAGACAGCTAATGTGCTGCTAACCTGCATGTACATTTCCAAAGTTGTGTGTGTGCAGTTGAAAGTTACATTTTATGCACTCTGTCTAGGGTACTTCCACCTGTTTACTGTGTGTATGTATGGGCCAACATTCGTGGTATGTCCATCTTTCACACAGTGACAGATATTGACATCTGGACAGTGAGAATGGATGACTGCTGACATGGGTATTGCTGAGGAACATTGTGGTTGGCACTACAGTTGTCAGAACATGGCCCTGTCATCCACAGAACTGCCCATAGGTCACCAACACACAGCCCTCCATGCCTACAAGCTGACCTCTTCCACACAATATTGAACAAACAGCAGCCTAACATATGGACCCTGCATATTGTACACATGCAACAATCTATCCTGTACATTGGACCAGCTCAGGTAATCTATGCTCCACTGTTATTATACCTCACACTTACATGTTACTGCATTTCTACATGGAATTTTGGGGGGCACACCTGATGACTTTAAACATTTGCTATGAATGTACCAGTATTTCAGGTACTGTGTTGGCTTCCATTTCATTTTGTATTCTGACCTATCATACAGACTGGAGGCATATCAGCAGTGTACAGATCTTAGATTTTATTGACCTACATTTCATTTTCAGACTTCTTACCCTTCAGAACTGACATACAACTGCCAGACCTGTTGTAGTCTGTCTGTGTAGGTCTGGAGTGGGGCTGTTAACCATTGCCATCAATTGGAGGCCTTAGACCAGCCTTTCTTTATGGACATCAACACCTGTCCTGCTTGCTGAGGCTGGTGGTGGGTATGTGAGCTGCAATGACAAGCATGTGTGTGTCCTATAGACACACATTTGGGCCACAGCATGTACTGCAGTGGGATTTGTCACCTTGTCTAGTACTGCCTAGTATGTTGACAGCAGTATTGTTATGGATTTCATGCTGCCCATATAGGTGTCCACTATCTGCTGCCATCCCATTCAGCCACCCGATTCCTTTGCATGTTCACATCCATACCATAGATACAACTATGAGAACATACTACTTTATTCAGCAATTGATAGGAAGACTGACTTACCTTTTGTCTGTACCAGTACTGAGGATGGTGCTGGAGGGCTGACTATGTCAGATGCACATAGTACACTTCCTATACATGGTAAAGCACAGGTAGTGTCATGTTTGGCATTCCTTTTGCTGTCTGTGCGAGTCAGAGAGAGGTGTCATTCCCTGGGTCCCTACCATGTCAGTGTATGTGCTATGCATTGTCTCTTTGCCAAGGCCTGGCACACTGGGCATGCCTCCTTCTGCCTACATGGGAGGCTCAGGTAGTTCCTCCTCTGAGTCACTCTGTGCCTGTGATGGCCTTGGCAATGGTGGAGGGCTGTGTGGCCTTGCTTCGTGCTGTTCCTGCTGCAGCTGTTTCCGCAGGATCATATTGTGTAGCATGGCACATACTATGAACATTTGTGTACATGTAGCTGGAGAGTACTGCAAGGCTCCATTGGATATGTCCAGGCAGCAGAACCATGACTTGAGCATCCGAAACACATGTTCTATTATGATTCTGATTTGTGCGTGTGCCTCATTATGGAATTCTTGTTCTGGTGTGTGTGCATTTCTAATGGGTGTCATTACCTACAGCTCCAGTGCGTAACCAGCATCTCCCACTAGGTGGCCATATGGGATGTCCCCACTGGTAAATGACTGGTACAGCTGTGTCATATTTCAGATGTGGGAGTTGTGATAGCTTCCAGGGCTGCCAGCACACACATTCAAGATAATGTCCTGGGCATCGCACATGACCTGGCAGCTGATGGAGGGGAAGCCCTTGCAGTTTATGTAGACCCTACCCTGCTCTCCAGGTGGTGCTTTGATGTGTATGTGCATGCAGTCTATAGCACCCACTACCTCATGGTATTCTGCTATTTGGTGGAAGAAACGCATATTGCTGGTCAATGCCTCATGGGTGTTGAGGAAATATATGTGCTCACCAGCATGTGCTGACATGGCATCCAGGAACTGGTGGACTACTCTGAATGCTAATGCCTGTGAGATCCCCATGATAGCCTCAGTTGGCCTTTGGAAGGTACCTGTGGCTAGTATTCTTAAGCCTACACATACCTTGGTATCCACTGGGATGGGCTCCCCTCTGTTGGTTCTGTGTGCGAGGCATGGCTGGCACAGCTCAAAATTTGCTGTACAATGTTCCTGTCCACCATATAGCAATCCACTATCTCCAGCTCATGTAGCCCCTGGTAGGTTACTCTGGGTCTGTACACTCTTCTCCTTCTCCTCACTGTGGGTTGGTCATGTCATCAGTATTCACATCCTCACCACCCTCAGCTTCTTGCACATATTGATGTATGAGAGCAACAGCAGCCCCTAACATTGTGTTAGTTTTGTCAGGTAAAATTTCCCCATCTGTGTACACTGGTGGTGTAGAGTTTGTGGGAAAAACAGACTGGAAGGTGTTTGTATAGTTTATAGTAGTGTTCTAGGCTGTTCCATGTGTAATTGGCTGATTCTAATTCATTTCACCTGCCAGCTATGCTAGTTCTCCATGATTGCCTTCCTACTGCTGTTTCCCCATAAAAACAGTCTGAAAGGTGTCTGCATAGTTTATAGTCATGTGCTGGGGTGCTACATATGTATTTGGCTGATTCTAATACCTTCCACCTGCCAGCTATGGTAGTTCTCCTTGATTGACTTCCTACTGCTGTTTTCCCTTTCCATTGGCTTCCCGTTTAAGCCCAGTGGAGCACCGAGCATACCCAGTGCTCAGATGTGAACAGAGCTGCTATTTCCTTTTTTTTGTTTGTTTAAAATCCAGTGCACGGTGCACACACCCATTTAGGCTATGAACACAGTGCTCGGGAACATCTGACACCCCCTTTACATAGCTGTACTTAGCTAAGGGGCAAACATGAGCCACAGAGCTCTAATGAGCTTACAGCAAGCTTGACACACCCCCTTATGAAGTCATTCAGCTCTTAGACTTGCATTGTGGTATTGCTGCACCTACACAGTTGGGTGCAAACTAACATTGAGAGGAAATCTGTGATTCAGTATCAATCCTCTCATTTGTATAAATCAGAATGCTAATTCATAGTTACCACACTCACACTCAGCCTTTCCCCTTAGCAACCACTACTCCCTGGTATTGTTGTTTTATGCATGCCATTGACTATCATGGCAAAGTGCTGATTTGGGTTTCAAAGCTTATTTTCCACTTTTGTTCTCATTTTTGGTCCAATCCTGTTTGCGCATCACTGCCCTATCCTTAAATGGTCGAAATTTCTTTGGAGCTGTCATGCCTCCATTTTGTAATTTGTAGAAATGTATTTGGTTAGTAACCATTTCTGGAATTACACTATTCCTGCACAGACACCTGCCTGCTTCCAGGATCGCTAATTCACCTCATTTGCATGGGTTTCATCTGCAAATGGGTAATTAGCATATAGCAGTGGTGTCCATGCAGGAATAGTGTAGGAGCACTCATGCATGTGCCAGAAGCATGTTTCCGGATCGCTCGTTGGCCATATTGGGTGCAGCAGCTCTTGCTCTATTCCTGCACACTGTGTAGAGCTTGCTGAATCCTGGGGATTATCCAGTTAACAGATATCACAACAGACTTTCATGTTTCCAGAGTGACATCATAAAGTCAAGAGACAAGAAAAAGGTTAATAAGCTACAGAGAATGGCTCACATTTTTTCCAAGGCATAAAGTTATGTAAGACATTATATGCACCTTTTAGTTAACAGTTCAAAAAAAGTTTAAATTAATTAATTAGAATTATTTGCATGTAAACATGTCAAGTAATATTGCTACAGTTAAAATGTCAGTAAATTTTTAGTTTACGTTTAAAAATGTTCTCGTAAAGTTAAAGGTTATTAGTTCAAAAATGTTACACAAAATGTCTAAATCACAAAAACAATCTAATGATGCAGAAGTCAGTATGGTCTCCAGTTTTAACGTACATACTTCAGCACATAAAATTCAACATAATAATTTCACTTGCAGTATAGTTTCACTTACAAATGATAAGAATATAATACATACAATTCAGAATACAGAAGTATGTTGCAGTATTACAAATGTCAACACAGTCTGCATACATAACATGCAAGCAATGTCTGAAGTTCACATTGCACAAAAGAGACATAAGAGGAATCAAAGTGCAAATTTTGTAACTAAAGAACAGATTTCAGTGCTAAGTAAAAAAATACATTCCATAGCTATCTGTAAAGATCAGAGCATTAATCTATCATTGTTTAAGGTTATTTCATTGTTTACAGTCAAATTAATTTCAGTTGCACATACAAAAATACAAGTGTGGTCTTGTCAGAATTTAAAAGGTCAAAGATTATGGCAGCTAACATTTCAAAGTATAATAGCTTTGCATATACTGGTTTAGACTTCAGTAAATTGATATGTGCAAATGTACAGATTTTAAAGAATTTGTTATGACAGAAACATGCACATTTATGGGTTAAAGATAAAATAAATTCCAGTTCAGCTGACACAGATGAAGTGCTCAGAAAGCCATATTGAGTGTGGTTAGTTAAGAAAAAAAGATAACCGTATCCCTCTATGTCTTGTAAGGTATATCAAAACTAACAGTCAAATTAATTAGCAGAATAAAGAGTTTGCAGTTACAGTTTGGCGAATAAATTTTTGTATTATTGTTTGTTTAGCAGTCATTAGTTTAGTGCATAAACAATATTGTAATATAGACAGATCCAAAATAATGTTTGCTAGTTTACAAAATGTAAACTTTAAAGTCAATGCTACATTGTAAAAGTGACAGCACCATTAAAAAATCAGATCCTATGTATAAAAGAGTACATTATGTAATCAGTTTAAGACTGCATATGTTTCATATGTAGATGGCGGTTTGCCAAGTACCTCAGCTCAGATTACAGTCAGCCTAGCAAGCTGAATTATGTTATAGAGCTGTATGGCATCCATTTCAATGCATTTACAGTTGTATTATTTATCAAACAATTGTAGACAGTAATAACGCATTCTTCTTACATAACTTTAGCAGCATTTGGTACTAATGGAAAGGTAAATGATGTCAGCTAAAGAAACGGTTATGATGAGACAGTGGGTGGAGTTTCACTCACTGAACAGCATGTTAAAATCTAAGGGTCATGAGACAAAATGCAAAAAGATCAACAGTTAAAAATGATTGTATATAGGTGCAAAAATGCACAGTGCTACATTATTACTTTGATTTTCATTTAAAATAAGTTCAGAAACATGATACAACTATCATGTTAAATGCAATTGCTACAGCCAAGACCTTAGAAAAAGCTATTAATTTAGTGGTGAGACAGAAACAGATTTTGCAAGCATCAGATGCAGTAATGAACATTTTCTTGTAATTACTGATTTTGCAGCAGTAAAACAGACTCCACCAATCCCAGCAGTTAAATGTTTTTTTTTGTATGTAAAAAAAAAAACAGTGTCTTAAATACTGGACATGGAAACACAAGTGTGTAAAAGCTGGTATTAATGACTTAGTTCCAGTTGTTTCCAATAAAGCTAAACGGGTTACTGATTTAAATATTGTTAGCTTTTCAAATACAAGGCAGCCCACTATGGTTAATGACTGGGCAAATGATGTAAGTAATGTACAAAGTTTGAGCCCAAAGGATAATCAAAAGTATGCTATAGGTCAGGTTAATGTTGCCAGTGACATACCAGATTATCAAAATATGTATATAGGTTATGATAGTTCAGCACCAAATCAGTTGATGTATTTGACTTTATTCCAGGTTAAAAAGGACAGCATACCATACATTTCATTACTCATGACAGTTTTCACATTATCAGGGTTTAAAAGGTCAAATGTAATTGCAAGCCTTTGGAGTTTGGATTTTTAAATAAAGTCAATCATCCTGGGAAGAGAATAACAGCAGAATTCGTGTTACATCCCCAGTGTGACAGTACCATTTTGGGAAATTACATTATGTCAAAATTAAGTGTTGTGTTACAATGTAATGTAAAAAATCAGTTTGTCTATAGACTTGCAAGAACTTATTAGCAACAAATGTTTGTTTCATGCAGAAAAAAATTATGTTTATTTTTATGCAGAAAAAATGTAAATAAAGTCAGCACAGCAAACAGTGCTGCCAGTTTATAGTTGTTAAAGCTGCATTTCATTCAGAAAATATAAATAAAGTCAGGGCAATAAGCAATGCTACCAGATTAAAAATGCAAATGTTATTTTAAAGGCCTGATATTAAATACAATCAAACAAGAAATGAAAAGAAGAGGTTTAAGAGGCCTAACTATAAAGAGGACACTTAAAACAGGCCTTCCTTTACTTCATCAGTGACTGGAACAATGGAGAGCAAAATTTGGCAACTGTTTATGTGTTTCAGTTATTTCTTCAATGTTTGTTTAAAGTTAAAGCAAGTATGTATGTGTTCAGTCTGTGTTCAGATGGATTCCAGTTTATTTGTGTTCAGGTAACACTGTCAAAATGTTCTCGTGTTTTCAGGTTCATGGGTAGCAATTGAACAGCAGTAGTAGTTTTCAATCTATCTGTGTTCAGATGGATTCCAGTTTATTTGTGTTTAGGTAACACTGTCAAAATATTCTCATGTTTTCAGACAATTGTATATAACATGTACCAGTTTCAGTTATGCTTTTATCTGTATTTAGTTAACACTGGCAAAATATATTCTTTTAGTTCAGTTAGTTTCCAGAATATACACAGCTATTTTTTAAATGTTCAGTAAATGCTAATGCAAATATCAGTCAAGTTTCAGAATATGACATTCGTATTCAGTTATGTGTTCAGTATAGTACATTTCAGTCAAATCTTAAAATACTTCACATTATTCAGTCATTAGTTAAGGGTAGAGTGACAGACTTATTTGTAACAAGCTTATTGCATTATTCAGTCATTAGTTAAGGGTAAAGTAACAGAATTATTTTTTACAGGCTTATTGTTTAAGTAATAGGTAGTGATAGTTATTCAATGCACTCAAGGCATAACAGGGCAAGCTTAATTTTTTAATTAGTTTACAGATTACAGTGCATGTTTACAGACTGCAGTGCACTTTACATTAGTCAAGAATTAAGGACACTAACAAACAATGTAAAGGTATAGACTTAAAATACAGAAAGTATAGATTTTAGTAAACTATTATAGCTCATAAATATTCATAAAAGTTAAAAAGGTAAGTAGCATTATAAAACAAATTTAAGAGTTCATATTATGTTGTCGAAAGACAATTTTGAATGCTCAGAAGAGCAAAACGGCAGAATATCGAAACTTTTATTTTGGGGGTCTGTGCCCCCCACACCCCCCACTAAATATATATGCCAACTCTGAGATCACACTACAGTGAGGAAAGGGAAAATATTCCAATCTTAACTGTACTGTGATCCCACAATCCAAACGCCGATATCCACTGGGTTTGCTCTTCTGTGACTTCGACATTGTTGTCTTTCGACAAAGTAATAGGAACCCCAAATTTAAATTTACTGTATAGACACAAGTTAACATAGAATATGGTAATTATGCTTCAAGACCAGTTATAAAGTTATGTTTTTAGTGCAGATTTCAATTAGTCTTCAGAAAATAGACATCATGCTTGATAGGCTATACAATATGTGGCAAAAGAAGCTGCCAAGAAGAGTATAACAGGTGAGTCATGTGGGCTTAATGGTTGAGGCAAATCTGACAAAGATCCAAGACATGCAGGGGAATGCTAATAAAAGGGCAAAATGGAATGTTCCAGTCCACTCCTGGGAGTAAGGTTAGAAGCAGCTAATAAAGTACAGCCATCAGCTACTAGGTTATGTAGGTTTTCAGAAAGGTTGGCCTATCATAAGGTATAAGTTTTAAAATCCTCAGCTAAAAAAATATGTAAAGAAATTCAGGAGGAGTGTATAATATGTCTGCAGACTAATCCTACGTTAAGAAAACCTCGGTTGCAGAGAAGTGCCAGTTTCAGAAAAAGCATGGTACAGTATACAAATACATTTTGCAAGACATCTCCCTACAGCAAAAGGGGGGGGGGGTTAAATAATGAACAAGTTTTAAAAGACTCCAATCCAAATGGCCATAAATGCTCAAGTGACACCTTGTGGTCAAACATAAAATTGCAAGTATATTCATATCATAAAGTTAATTCAAATCATAAAGTTAAAAGACTTCAATCCAAACAGGGCATAAATGCTCAAGTGACACCTAGTGGTCAACATTAAATTTGCAGGTTTATAAATTTGTTTTATTTATTTTCAGATTATAAGTCATGTAGCATAAAGCTAAATACAGTAGTTAGCAAAATAAATGCAAGGTAACTACAGAAGTAGGTCCCAGTAGACTTTCATCAGGGACCTCAGGGGTAACTGATATATTAGGGATTTCCATTTTAAAATAGTTGTTAGACATTAGACAGGCTTATGGGTAAAATAAATTATGTTTCATTTATGTATAAAAGACAGTTAAGCAGAAAGGAAAATAACCTTGCTGGCCAAGCATGAAAAGACAGTTTATTAAAAAGGACAGATAAGCATAAAGTGTGCAGACAGAATGTTCTTTTCTCAAGGAAAAGATCAGCTACAGAATGTTCTTTAATAAAGCACATACAAACCCTGAGACCAAGGTTAAAAAAGTAAATAAGGAAATTTATGAGACTAAAACAATATAATATGCTGTATTCAGGATAGCAAGGAAGTTAAGGTTAGTAAGTTCGTTTGATCTGTTACTTCAGAGAAGGTGATAAACACTCAAACCTGAGTACAGAAAACAGGTCGTCTAGAGACTAAGTCAGTTTATGTTGTTCAGGACAATAAGAATATGATGTACAGCAATTTGAATTATTTATCAGTACTGTTAATGAAGACAGTATTCAGATATTGTGAATATCTAATAAAACCTTATTAAGTGAGCTACATTGTTTGGAGAATTCATTCTGAATAGTGCGCAGGACTTGGTCCATAAGGGAGAGACTGACACCTAATCAGCATGAGTTTGGGTAATTAAGACATTCATTTCTCAGTCTCATTGTATACAGTGTTTCCAGCTAACTATGGTACAGTACAGTATTATCAAATCTTACAATGCCATAACATAGGTGATGGGTCAGTATATGTACACAACTGAGAGGTGTTTGCAGTCTTAAATTCATTCTCCCTTTGGCTCAGGGAATCCATCTTTTCCCTCTTCATGTCAAGGTTATGGTGATGAAATTGATCACTAGTGCATAGGGTGCCAGTTGCACTGCAGACAGTGTTGGCCAAGCTATTTTGAGTCTCAGCCTTATACTGAAACCAAATATTCCATCTTCTGTATCATCTGGTTTCACAGGGAGTGCCACAAAAATCATGGTCTTCTCAACACCACCTCTAAATGGAACACCATCTCTACCATTGCCAGCCATATCTGCAACAATTAAGCTAGAAATATGGGTCTGAATTGGTAACCAATTCAGATCTCATGTGTAACTGCCTATGCACAAAGATGCACAGCTTTGCCTGATGCATTTGCACAATAGGAAGCACAGCAATGACTTGCCAGACACATTGGTACTGATTACATTCAAAAACACAGAAGGTATTAAAATGGCAATGAGATTTGGCCATGCAAGATTTTCAAACTATTGAGACATGCTCCAATGTTAAACCCTGAGATGCTTTATGTTATTGGTTATAATCATGGCTGTTATGAGGATAAATGGTATAACGTCTTGCATATTGGGCTGTTGGGACTTGTACACTGCTAAGACTGAGTAGTACCACCTGGGAATTAAACCCATGAGAAAAAAGGATAAAATGTTAAACTCTGATTATTAGCTGTCATTGCCACAGGAAAACTTACTTTATAACATTGTAATTAGAGGTATACAAATTAAATTATGAATGAGGATATACTTTATAGATGCCTGTATGTCTGTGACATTACTTAGTCACAGGAATGCATTTATGTGTAAAAGGCAGTATTTGTGTTTGTAATTACATTACAGATACATGCAGTTCCATGATCTGAGTATTACATGATGGGCTAGTTTACATATATACATACAGCACAAGACATACTGTCAAAAACACATACTTATGATACATGATAACTCAGAAGAACTCTGAAAAAAATATTGTGCACATCATAACTATGCATGAGAATTCTACATTAAATATAATCATTGTCACATTTAACACAATGCACACACATTATACTGAACTTCTATAGGAAGCAGTAAGGATCACAGATTGCAATAAACATAGTTATGCTGATCATGTGCATTTACTGTGACATTCCTAATCAAAATGGTGTAACAAATGACATTCTGCCCCCAGTAAAAAATACCTGTCATCTGGATTTGAACCCAGTATCCTTTGTTTTAGTTCTATAAGATCACTCCACTTACAGCTTGTGCTACAAAGAAAGTGACCTTACACGTGGAATTTATTCACATAGTACTATCCAGACTGCTGACATCTGTGCACCAGTGTCAGGCCTGCTTGAGCTGCAGAAGGCATCCCAAATTAACATTCTCACTTTTTTCCTTAGGGAGTGAGCCATGTTTGTGCACTGTTGAGCAGACTGAAATTGAAAAAGACATTATAAAAAAAAGGAAAATGTTACATGAAAATTATATCATTCAAATAGTATATCTAGCAATGACCAGAGGAAGAAGTGCATTACAGTAACACATTCAGCTCCTCACATCTCTTTGCACATCTATGAGAACTTTAATCTCTGGTAGACATTATCAGGACTGTAGGTACTGCCAGATAATGGTAAAGGGGACAAACAACAATTCATATGTTGTTAGCAATACTTAGAATAGTTGATTTTAAAACAGCAACACAATAATATAGCAAAATGTGTGTGTAGATATATATTCAGTCTCCCTCTTTAAAATGATAACTTAACTAGATTGAAACCTTACATCACCTATTTCCCTTCTGTAAACCCATTGTATTTACATCTCGTGCCACAGAGAAGGTCATTGTGCTGATGTCTATGTGCTGTTAAATTTTCTTTTATACTTAGAAAGAGAACTATGTTTGCATGCTAATGAGTGGATGCAAATGCAAAAGGTATTTAAAACAAATTAAAAAAGGACTAAATTAACACATGATGCATGGATAATTTTTCCAGCATATATGACACATACTGTCAAAAATAAAATCATATCTTACAAAGTCTTACAATATCTCTAGCACTATTATTAGTAATAAAGAGATGAGTTTATAACAAAACCACCTATGTACCATGCATTCACATAAACTACAGGTATGATATTTAGCATGTATCATACACTTTAGCCAGTTAATTTTATATTCAACACTGGGTGTCAATACTTATTTTGAATCCAGTAGTAAAACATTTCTATAAACTGGATTCTAACCCTGCATTACCTGTCTTATTTCTCTACACTCACCTCACATACATATCATGCCACAGAGATACTTACCTGTTAGGTGGAATTTTTCACTTAGTATTATCCTGATTGCTGATGTTCGTGCACCTGTGCCAAGCTTGCAATAGAAAGCAACTCAAATTAAACATTTCATTTTTTTTCCTTATGAAGTGAACTGTAATTCACTGCTAGGGACCACTACCAGTCCAGATTGTGCAATGCCAAATGATGCACAAATGAAAAAAAAAAATAAAAACGATACTGAAGGAAACATTATGAAACAAGTAATTAAAATATACAGTTTTGAAATTCTGCAACTTTGCTGTGTTTCAACATGCACATATTCTCCTTAAACATCATTATGTTCACACAAACATCTCTAGAGTAGAACCCAGGACATTCAGAAGACACATTCTTATCAGTATGTGCCACACACATATAGTTATATGGTAAAGATAAAAAATAATGTTAGATATATTCAAGATTTGACATTGTATCAATTGATATTACATGTGCAACAAAAACAAGTTCTGACCTTTGTCCTGTGTAATTTTCAGTTAGATGTGTGGATGGCTGAGATACTGACAACAGAGAAGGTAATCTTTCCTCACAGAATATACAATAAAAAATGAACACTGCAGATATTTTCTTCTCTTTATTTTGTCAACATCATTCCTATATTTATGCTTCTTTATCAAGACTGCTATGTGCTTTTCTTTGCAGTTGATATATGTTTCATTGAGTAATCTACTTCCTTAGACTCAGACACAATTATATTCAGAGGCAGAAGCTGTCACAAGCAATTAAAGTGTTATGATTGTTGCTCTCTTAAGTCAGTCAATGGTAGTCACAAAAGTTCCTGTAAATCTCTTCTCTCTGAATCACACTCAGTAAGTGTACATCAGAGAGGAATGACTAGAAAACTGATTGTTATTGCAGTAAAACTAATCATTCACACTTGCAAGCACTTAGTAGGAAACACTTCTCAGTGTTTGTCCTTGCAGAGGTAGGCCATGTGCATGCAGTTGTGTAGGTTCTTATACCATGTTTACATTCCTTGCAGTTATTGTTGTCAATGAATGTTAATGAATTCACACCTCATTTGCATACTCACAGTGCTGAGAGGCTGAATTGCTGAGTCTGCACTATATAAAGCTAATCATGAAGAAAATGAACTTGTATCATAATAGGGAGATTGTTTGGCTCCAGAAAGTTTGATACTGCTACTTATTTCTGCTTTGCTTTGAAAAGTTGCTGCTAAACTTGTATCATAGTAGGGGAGACTGTTTGAATCCAGAGAACTCAATGCAGCTACTTACTGCTACTTTGCTTTGAAAACTTGTAGCTAAACTCGTATCATAGTAGGGCAGACTGTTTGTATCCAAAAAGCTCAATGCTGCTACTTAACTACTTTTCTTTGGCAAACTTTTGCCACTTTCACAACTGACTTGCTGCAAAGGTAGGTTACTGTTATGAACAAATTTTTGTATTTTAACCTTAGTCATGGATTTCATTTCTCAATACAAGTATTGCTTTACTGTCTTCATCATTCTCAGTAGCTGCTGGCATAAGAATGTATGCCTCAGTTATTTCCTGTCTCTTCAATATGTTTGCACATAACAGTGGCAGATTAATGGAAATTTCAATTTTGAAAGCTGGCCACTTTGTTCAGAAGACTGCTGTATGAATTATTATCAAAGTCATGGGTTTTTGTATTATTAGCACAGAGAATTATGTTAAGCCTCTGGTGTCTACTTGGCTGCCCTCAATGGAAGTGAATGTCACACCAAAACAATTAACTATTTTTTCTTGACAGGTATACATAATTATTTGTGTTAATGCTGCAATGCACTACAGAATGACAGAAATGTTTAATGATAACACATTTCCTATGTGCCTCTGCTGTTGTAATACCTAGCAATCACAATATATGCATTCATTATTAAATAATTAATGCCAATTGCCATCCTATGTTGCTAAATCAAAATCTGGATGACAAATTAGTTAGCATGCACTGTAGCCTGTGAGGGAGGTTCTCTTAGCTCTCTTCATTTCCTCTGCTTATGCTGTTGAATCATTTTGACTGATAAATAAATTAATCTGTTTTCTGCTTCCTCAATAAACTGTTTTGGCTTTTCTAAGGCATCTGTGTCTAAGCAATGTTGATGCATATGTTCTTTGCATTTTTTTGTAGTTTAATAACTTCTTGTGTGAGTTCACTAACTGTATGATCTAAATGCAAAAACAACCACCCAGATGCACATGGCCCAGTTTTAATTTGTTCATAGGTTCATAGGTTCATAGGTTGGTACTAGGCTATCAGCCCTAGGGCCTATACAAGCCTAGCCATAACAATTCCCTGGCTATTTCTTCCCACACTATTTACTTCCCTGGACCCCTGTCTAGCAGGGCAACTGACATGATCCCCAGGGTGAATTTCCTTTCTCCCATCCAATCGTCAAGGTTCCTTTTGAAGAGGACCAAAGAGGCACTCTGCTTGACATGTATGGGCAATCTATTCCAGAGTCTGGGGAGTCTCTGGGTCAGGAACCTATCCCTCCAGCATGTTTTGTTTATTGTGATGACAAGGTTTAGATCCCTGGAGCGTGTGGCTTTGAGGGATTGGGATTTCTTTAAGTGTAACATGTCCAGCAGCTCTGGGTTTGACATGGCCTTGTATGTTAAGCAAAGATCGCCTCTGAGTAGACGATATGCGACAGAGTATAGCTGGAGTTTTTTAAGGTGGTCAGCGTAGGGCATCTGCTTTAGGCCTGTGATTCTTTTAGCGAGGTATTTCTGTGGCCTTTCCAGTTGTTGCAGATGTCTTGAGAGGTACATACCAAATGGGGCATTGTATTCTATAATGAGTCTAATGAGGGATGAATACAGTGGGACAATGACCTCTTTTTTCTGGATGAAAAGCCCTTAGTGATGAGGTGTGCCACATAGAAGGATTTCCTGACTGTTGTGGTGATGTGGTTGTCGAAGGTGAGACCACTGTCCACCTGTGTCCCTAAGTCTCTTATCAAACTTTCGGTGTTTAGTGTACTGCCACCTATATGGTAATTCACGGATACATGTTTTTTCCCAAAGGGGATAACTATACATTTCTTGGCATTGAGCTTGAGCCCATGGCTCTGGCACCAAGCATCTGTTTCTGTAAGGCCCTTTTGTAGAGTATCCACATCATTTGGGGATTCAGTAATGGCTCCCAGTTTGCAGTCATCTGCAAACTTTGTTATCCAGAGTCCCTTAGTGTTGGCCTGTACTTCAGAGAAGTCGATGCCAAACAAGAGCTGTCCCAGGACTGAACTCTGAGGTATTCCACTTGTCACTTGCCTGGAGCTGGATTTGGAGTTGGCTACTTTTACAGTGTGGGTTCTATCAGTAAGCCAGTTAGCAACCCATTGGGTGACGTAGGGATTAATGTCCAGCTTAGTAAGTTTATCTATGATTCCAGAGTGGGGGATGGTGTCAAAGGCCTTGGCAAGGTCTAGATAGGCTGTGTGGACCACCTTACCCTTGTCCATGGCTCTGGAGACTGATTCGAAGAAGTCAATCAAGTTCAGGAGACAAGATTGGCCCTTCATGAACCCAAACTGGGTGGGGTCCAGTGTTTGAAGGTTGCCAATGTCTTTGTTTATAAGTTCCATGATAATACGCTCCATGGCCTTGCAGATAAGGCTTGTCAGACTGATGGGACGGTAGTTTCTGGGATCCAAGGTGGATCCCCCCTTGTGGAGTGGGATAACTGTAGCTGTGCGCCACTCAGTGGGCATGAAACCTGAGGTGAGGCTATGATTAAACATGACACTTAGGTGAGGTGCCAGTTCATATTGTAGTTCATGTAGTACACAGCCTGAGATGTCATCTGGTTCCATGGATGCTGTATGCTTAGCTTTGGAGAGTGCGTTTTTTACCTGTGTGGCTGTTATTACCGGAATTTGGCAATCTTCCAGTATTGAGATGGGCCATTTAGGGGGTGAGAGGGGGGTGAAGTTGGCACTGAATCGATCTGCCAGGATATTGGCAGTATCCTTGGGATCAGTATATTTAATGCCATTCTGTTTTCTGTTTGTTCATGTTCATTTAATTTTAAATCTGCTAAGGCTTTTAAAGGTAACACTCCACTTAACATGCTTATTACAGAATCTCATGGACCAGCCGTGAGCAGCTTAATACACATATAAGATGAAAATGTTTATCTTTTTCTTTTGTTCTTAATTTGGTACAGATTTTAAGTGGTAAACCACAATACAGATAGAAGAATGAAATAAGACATCAAGCTGCAGCTAAAAGCAGTTTAATGAAAAAACAAAAAAACGAATTTAACCAAACATAAAATCAATTACTTATAAAAGACATCAGCTTATGCATCTTGCAATATGAGGGGCCATTATTCCTATGTTTAGCTACAGCTGCTTGGCCAAGGCAGTCTCTGTATGAAGCAATCAATCAGTTAATCAAATAAAATTCAACCAGATTCAAGCTGGTAACTTGAATCCTGGTGCATCAATTTAGGTACTGGTCTTTACACTTGAGTCCTGAGAGCAAATATCGGGAGGGGGCAGTTGACTAGGCATGTGTGATGGTTTCTATAGGCAATTCACATCTGCTGACACATAATGACAGTTTGAGCTGGTACTTTCTGGAATCTTACAGCTGCTAAACTGATACTTTTGGATATCTTATGACATGAATCAAAAATAATATGTTGTTTCCTGAGTTGTCTGTAACATTTACAAAGAACATCATGTTTACGTTAATTTATACACATTAGCTTCCCCTATCTGTTTGAGAATACCTAAAACATATTTTTGTGAAGCATTGCTTCTTCTCCTTTTTAAACACATAGGCATTGGGTTGAAAATGGCAGTCTGTGGTGCTGTGAAAAATATGTCTGTCTCATATATTTTAGGGCTTAAAATCAAAACTCTGATTAGTTATGTTCACTAATAATATTTATCTGATTCATGCAGATTTATAATGTTATGACTTTGCTACTCACTTTGCTGTTTAATGCCCGGCAATGAGAGAACTGAACCAATAAAATGGGACAGACTGCATGAGACAAATACAGTAGAAAATGGGAGGGCAGAATTACCTTTTAATGGCATCTTCTGGCAAAAAACATTGTGAATGAAAGAGGTATGTCCTACTGTAGATGCACAGTAAATACAAAATGTCATCAATCTTTTTTGTTACCAGATAGTAGATCCAGCTCTGGCACTGGATCAGCTGTAAGCAAACATAACAGATATGGCTATTATTTTTCAACAGTAAATAGTCCTTTCTGGGCCTAAACATAAATTTGAATTGAATGAAAAATTTGTCAGTTTAATTAAATGCATTTTTTTCTCTAGTATCACACTCTTTTTGCAAGCATAAAAGCATTGACAGACAATTTTGTAAGTCCTCTTACTTCTTCACAGGCAGTTTCAAAGACTTCATTTAACATTTTCTTATTCATGGATTGTATTTTGATATTGCAACTGCCATTAAACTACTGAATCCCAAGTATTGGAATGGGTGTATTTTACAGATTATCATCATAACTACATTCTAATTCTATAAAGCTACAGTATAATTATTGTCTTACATAGTGTTGTATGGGGGCAGTTTGGCTGGCAGGTAAGGAGAAAGAACAAGGTAACAAACAAATAAGTCAGTAAGTTTACAGTATTCAATGCAATCTGTTGCACAGACAAACGCTATGGAGCAGACCTATAGAAGCTATGTTGACTGCATTTGTTAAGGCTGAATGAATATGTCAACAAGAATGAGAAAATCTTTCAGCTAAGACTGGCACACAGAGTAAATTTTCCGCCTAGCAATCCATCACCTGAAATGTTTCTGTGAAGATCACAGAGGCAGCAAACTGAGTAGGGCACACTAACATTCTGAATCTCTGGAATGTCCCCAACTTATCTTGTATTATCTTCAGATGTTCTGAAGAAAGCTGAAAGATATTGTCTTACCTGCATGTCTGAGTCTGTTCCAGGGCCTTCTGCAAGTCAACAACATCCAACACTTCCTACACGAGACTGATGGGGCATCTTTGCTAGGTGCTCAAAGCATCTCACTTTGCTTTTCTCAACCAGAAGTAGCAGCAGCTCTATTATGAGAACCTTTCAGATTGCTGAGCATGTCCATCTATCATAGAGAGTAAGTCAGTAACCCTATGGTAGACCCTCATTTTCATCATTTATATGCATGATTTCATCCTTTCAGTCAGTATGCCAACCTTCTGACCAGGGGAAAAGATGGAAATACAATGATTGGTAAACTGAGACCTTCACTCTTAGGCTCCACTCTTGCTACGCCTACATTACAGTCACTGTTGAACTTATCCACTGGTCAGTCTTCTGATTTCCTCTGCCTTCCCTCATGTGACATTAACAGAACATGCTTGAGAGACAGATATGTCTCCCAGAGACTGACGCTTCTTTGGAATATACTTCCTATTCATGTAAAACAGAGCTCCTCACTGACCCTATTCAAATGCAACCTAGATAATTGGATGGGATACTACAAATGTATCCCTGGGTGACACCCATGTCCCTCATGGACAGGGGTAGCTGGTGCTGATCACAGACTGGTTCTGTTCATAAATACATTCTGCAAACTACCCAAAAAGAACAGATGGGGTCTTGTAAAGGCTCTAGGGCCATTAGCCTAGTCACCTACTATGAACCTAATCCTGTGGAGAAGGCTCCAAGATGTTTAAATTCATCCACTTCCTGATTTGTGATATTTTCTCCATGAAAAGGAAAACAGGAAGACTACAATAGCTCTTCTAAATATTTGCAAAAGATGCATTCTTCTTTTATTTTAAAACATGGCTAGAAAAACACATTCAGTTTAGTTCTGAGAATGTCGACACAGCTGTTATTTTACAAATAAAATGATTGAATGACATACAGTACTAGGCCTGGGAAACCATGCATCTGTAGTGTCAAACCATCATATGCCTTCCCCATTTCACAAAAGCATGCGTACAGTACTTGTGTTCTCCCCTGACTCCTAATCTATCAATGCAAGGGCAAAAAGATGATCCACTGTTCCATGACAGAGAGAAAATCTGCACTGTTTATTTGAATAAGAGGTTTAGCTTTTTGATAGTCTCCATTCCAGAACATTTATAGAGGCTTGCTCAGTGAGGTTAGGATCATTATCTCCTCTCTAACTGAATATCCTCTTGTTACTGCTGCCTTTTTTTTTGAAAATTGTAATTACCACCATAGCTTGTCAGTCCTAATAAATTCTACTATTTTCTGTGTAACAATTAAAAGTTGTTTTTTCCCCTGACACCTCGACAGTGTCCAATACTTTCAACATTTCTAGCTAGATCTCATCTACTCCTGTAGTCTTGCCATCTTCATACTACTGAATTGTCACAATGACATTATCTACAGAAATGGACCCAGTCCACCTGCTGATTTTTAGGATTGCTTCCTGAAAAGACAGCATGTCCACTGGGTTCAATTATTCCCCAGACCATTCCTTCCAACTCCCAGTAATATCCTCTGCTGAAGGCAGGATTTCTCCACCACTGCTGAGAACAATGTGGCTGTTAACCTGAGCCTTCCACACTAAGTTCACAGATAGTTTGTCAGAACATTTATTTGGCCAAGGGAAAATTATTTCCATGTCCTCAAATTTCCAAATACCATAGAAGTAAAATATAAGGACATTTTTTTTTTCTTGGAACTTCTACCTTCATATGATTATCATATAAATCCCCATTGGCTATTCTCTCTCACTCTATCACTCTCTCTATCGCTCTCTCTCTCCGAATGGATCTCTTCACAAATTGCACCGAAGAGAAATAATCTAACTCTCCCTTCCTTTCAAGATAACAAATGATTAGTGACACAGTCTAATTTTCCAAGTATAATTATGTACCTGCTTGTTTACTTCAGTAGTTTTGTAATGCCCACCAAAAATAAATTATTTTTTGTAATGTTCAGAGGTTCATAGGCTCATAGTACTAATCCAGCTACTATTGTGAGCCATTTCTAGCCTAGTCAATTTCTGTTTTATGCTGAAACTAACCTATTCTATTTGTATAGAGATTGGCCTCATCTATCTCATTGTCGATGATTATATTACTCCTCTAATTCCAACTTCATTCCCAAATTTCACTCAACTAAAATACTCATAACACTTTTAAAGCTAAACTCTAAAAAAAAAAAAAAAAACAGTCGGTATTATTGTAATTAAAATCCACCTGCTAAATTAATTTCTCTCCTTGGTATCTAGTGTATTACCTACAAAAAAAAAAAAAAAAAGTTCTTGGTGATCTTAATATTGACTGGCAAAATGTAACCTCTGACAGTCCCTCATCCTGCACAAATTTATTTGGTCTGACTCAACTAATCACAATGCCTACCAGATACAACAAAAGCAATAAGAGTACAATTCTTGATAGGATTTTAGTCTCAGACCCAGTAAACATACTATCAGTGTAACCTCTCCTAACCCCCTAAGTGACCATCTCCTGGCATACACACACTGACTTACCATTCATCACTCCAATACCCACTGTAGACCAGAGAGTGTGTGTATGTACTTTTAAGAAGCATTTCCAGATGTAGCACGTGCATATAAATAGTGAGCATGTGCAGGCAGCAGTGCCATTTTGAGAGAACAGCCAGAGTGTTAACATGTATGAGTGTGGTAGTCAGTCTGTTTATCAGTTTATTTAAGTTTAAGTTACAAAGCCTCATTTCTGATGTGTTTGTGTGCAATAAAGCTGCATGAACTGAACCCATGAATGTTTGTCTGTTTTATCCTGACCAGATGAGAGACATAGTGTCAGAGCCAGGATTAAGTGAGCAACTTCTTCAAGCCATGAGGTGTGGAGTTGAAGGTGAAGGCAGATTGAGCTGGGTGAATGAAATGGAACTCAGACAAACAAAAAAGGCCAGCAATGAACTTAAGGTATCAAAAAAATGCACAAATGAGTTATTTGGCAAAGAAAATGAAACAGAGCATTCATAATGCACAAAACGCATTATTAATCAAACAAGTAACACAAACGGTATTATTAATCAAACAAAAGGCACAAAATACATTATTAATTAAACAAAATGTTTGAAACCCCAATATTTGATAAAACTAGCAGATATATTCATATAGGCTCAGAATTACCTTTGGCTTACATAACGAGCATGTTTAAAGTAAAATGGGAACAAGAAAAGAATAATGAGCATGATAAGAGATTAAATGGGTGGGCGGCCACAGTGGTGCAGCGGTTAGCATTGTCACCTCACAGCAAGAGGTTCTCTGGTTTGATACTTGGCTGGGGTGCCTTCTTTGTGGAGTTTGCATGTCCTCCCTGTGGTCACATGGGTTTCCTCCGTATGCTCCAGTTTCCTCCCACATCCCAAAGACATGCTGTAGGTGGATTGGAACTCTAAATTGGCCCTAGGTATGTGTGTTTGTGTGCCTTCTGTGGAAGATTGGGCACCCAGCTGGCAACTCAACACCGTAAAACTCTACTGCCAATCATGAGCGGCCAGGTGATCTACTGTGGTGACCCCTAACTGGGAAAAGCCAGACGAATAAGAGATTAAATGGGCATAAAGAGTACAATAAAAGGGCAGAATAAGTATAAAGAGCAAGACAACTGCATATTTTAGTAAAAGACAGTGTTTTGGCATAAACTACTATTTCACTTTGACTGAAGCCATTCAAAGCATAACTAGAGTTGTTAGAAGTATCTCAGAGTGTGCAAAGTGTTTGCAGAGTGTGTGCTTTATTACCGCACAATTATTTCAAGGAATTTACTGTGTGCAAAGTACAGTTATATTGCAAAGTGCAGTCAAAGTACAGCCATTTCAAAAAGTTTCTTATGCTATGTGCATTTCTTCTCAGAGTGCTGTCATTTCAGAGTGTTTCTTATACTCTGCAGTGTTATTTCACAAAGTACAGTGATTTTGAAAGGTTTTTGTGCTGTGTACAGTTTATTTGCAAAGTGCATTAATCTCAAAGTGGTTCTTACTCTGAGCTTTTTCCATTGTGTACAGTTTACTCACAAAGTACATTCATTTCAAAGTATTTCTTACACTGATAAGGAGTGGTTTCACAAAGTACAGTAGTTTCAGAGTGTTCTTGTGCTACGGAGACTTATTTGGCAAAGTGCAGTTATTTCAAGGAGCTTGTTGTGCTATTGGGCATAATTACAAGTACTGGCATGAAGTTCTGGCATATATATTTGTGTGTGTGTTCATACATAATCTCAAACATCTTCACTACTGTGTGTTGCTATGTGAAAGGCATTTCACAGATCAAGTCCACTTGTGTTTGATCATAATATAGTAGAGAAGTGGAGAGTATCTGAGTAGGAATTCAATATTTTCATATAAGCAGCTTTTTCTGACAAAGATGCACATACAAGGGCATTCATTTTGCTTAACTTAGCTGAGTCAGAGGCTATTGAAAAAGAACGTTCATTTGTGTATGCACTAGCAGTATATGCAGGAGAGGGGGAACTACCATATTGTTGTACCGGCTGAATGAAGGGAGGACCCTGAGTGCTTAAAATGCAAATTTAGAGAAGTGTATAACCCACAGGCAAATGTTACATTAGAGAGGCATTTATTTTATACAGGAGACCAAAACGCAGGTGAAACTTTTGCAGCTTATATCACTAACTTGAGAAACAAAGCCAAAACATGCAGATTTGGTCACTTAAAAGATGAGCTAATAAAGAACAGGCTTGTGTGTGGTGTTATCAGTGCTGAAGTGAGAAAGATTTTGCTCCATGACAGTGATTTAATGTTAAGTAAAGACATAGAGATTTGTGAAATCCATGCCATGAGATCACAGAAAGGCACACAAGTATGCTTGCAAGTGATAAGAGCATGGTTTCAGCAGTGTCTAGAGCAAATGTAGACAGAATGCAACACATGGCAAGTAGAAGCAGACCTAAGCACATGGCAGCTGCAACCCCTACGGATTTTCCTTGGAGGAGCCATAGCTTTCTAGCAAGTTCCAAGACTAGCTCAGTAAAAAGGGGATGCTCAGTACAGTATAAAAGTGAGTCAGCAAAACCCAAGTCGTCTTATTGTTAATTTCCTTAATTGGGGTGCTAGTCATGAGTCTAGAAGAGAGAAGTGCTTAACATTTGGTCAGCAATGTCACAAGTGAAAAAAATGAAAACATTTTCAAATGTTTTGTAAATCAAGCAAGACTCATTCGGTTATTAAGAAAAGTCACTCAAGAAAGCAAGTTGACCATGTAGAAAGCTGCAACCCTACTTTCAATGTAGATGGTGTATCAGTGGTTGGTGAAAAGGTTAATGCAATAGATTTGCTGGCAAAGAATGAAGTATTTTGTACTGTCCTGATCAATAGTAAGCCCACAGAGCTAAAAGTAGACACTGGTTCAAAGTGTAATGTGATGTCAGCAGAAACAATTGCGAGTGAGGGATGGTGAGCAACTTAATTTGGGCAATTGTGCAAAGCTTGTTGTTTATGGAGGTGATGAAATTCAAACCGAAGGCTCAGTAGTCCTTTCATACTATTTGGTGGGAACAGTTACAGCTTGCAATTTTATGTAGTCAGAAGACCTGTGCAATCATTATTAGGTCTCAGAGATAGTTTGAGAATGAAACTGCTTTCTTTTACCAAAGAAGTACATCATGTAAGCACATGTCCCACTTGCAGCTTTACTGATGCTATTTTCTCAGAGTATGCTGACGTTTTCAATGATAAGCTAGGCAAACTTTCAGTTGTGTACTCCATGAAAGTAGACCCAGATGTCAGTTCAGTGGTCAGAACAGCAGGAAGAGTTCCAAATAGCTATGCAAGACAAAGTCAAGGTCCAGTTAGACAAAATGGTACAGCAAGGTGTGAATTGTCCAGTCACAGAACCAACTGAATGGGTGTCTTCCATGGTAGTTGCTCATAAGAAAAATTCAGATGAAATCATAATATGCATTGACCCAAGAGACTTGAACAAGGCATTAAAAAGACCTCATCATCCTATGATTACAGTTGAGGAGATTGTCACCCTCATGCCAAATACCACTGTTTTTTTCTGTCTTAGATGCAAAAAGTTAATTTTGGCAAGTGACGCTTGATTGCAAGTCTTCACTACTGACTACATTCACTACCCCATTTGGTAGATGCACATTCCTCAGGATGCCTTTTGGAATACAATCCTTCAGTGAAGTCATTCAGAGTGCAGTAGAGCAGTAGAGCAAATTTGTTCAGTCTACCCATGTGCAATAACAGTTAATGATTTACTGGTTGGAGGCAATGGTAAAGGAGAGCATGACGGAAATCTCAGGAAAGTTCTGGACAGAGTATGTGAAGTGAATTTAAATCTCAATCCTCTGAAAAGTAAATTCAGACTACCAGAAGTTACTTATGTAGGTTATTTATTTACCATTACAGGCTTACAACAAGACTCTTCCAAGCATTTTCTTGGTATGGTTAACTATTTGGGAACATTTATCCCAGACTTTAGTGAGTTATCAGTGCCTTTGAGAGAGCTGACATGCAAAAATGTTGCCTGGTCATGGTTAGAACAACACCAGAGAGCATTTGGTAACCTCAAACAGCAAATTGCCAACCTGCCTACATTAAGATACTATGATGTCCACAAACCAGTAGTTCTTTCCTGTGATGCTTCAAAATTTGGTCTTGGTGCATTTATTCTTCAAGAGGGCAGACCTGTTGCTTATGCATCTAGAACTCTTACCCAAACTGAGATGACATATGCTCAAACTGAGAAGCATCTTTTGGCAACTGTGTTCGCATATTTTAAAGAAGCCTATGCATTCAGCTCCAGCAAGACTACAAAGAATGATGCTCAGATTGCAAAAGCACAATTTCAAAATGGTCTATACATAAGACAGACTTCTTTATCTGGCTATTACCTTATCCAGATCACCCAGAAATACTTTGAAACAGCTTGATGCAGAGAATTTTGACTTTGATGTCATGGAAGTGCATAATTTTTCTACCATGAGACTTGATGAGCTAAGAGATCATAAACAACTGATCCTATTTTGAAAAAGCTGAACCACTTCATCCATGTAGGGTGGCCATCAAAACAATCCTGTGTACTGCCAGAAGTGCAACCTTAGTTTCCATACAGCGATGAGATGCTGATGGAAGATGGTATCATTTTCAAAGATCCAAAAGTTATTGCTCCTGCTTCCTTACAGAGTGAATACTTTCAGATTTTGCATCGTGGTCACCCAGGTTCTGATTCTAGCAAAAGAAGGGTGAGACGACTAGCATTTTGGCCTTTTCTATTGAAAGACATTGATAACGTGCTTTGTTCTTGTTCAGTGTGTAACAGTACTAATGCGCATTGACAAAAAAAAAGCCACTTCACCTAAGCCAATTTCTTGAACTACCTTGGTCAACAGTATCAATTGACATATTTGAGTGGAACAATCAGCATTACTTAGTATTGGTACACTCTTATCTGAATTGGTTTGAGATTGATTTGCTACCTAACCTAACGTCCAGTCCTGTTATAACTAAGATGAGACATCATTTCTCATTCCATGATAGTCCACGCAAAGTTATTTCTGACAATGGTTCTCAGTTTACCAGTCAATTGTTTCACAATTTTGCAAAAGAGTAGGACTTTATCCATGTTACTAATAGTCCTGAATACCCACAGCCAAACGGCCTTGCTGAATGTGCAGTACAGAGTGCAAAACAATTACTAGAGAGGTCAAAGCATGACAATACTGATGTCTTCTTGAATTTCCTTAATGTCAGAAATATACCCCGTGACAACCTACTTGCCTTGGCTGCTCAGAGACTTCTATCTAGGCATACCAGAACAACCTTGCCTATCAGTTTTAGTTTGTTGGTGCCTAATGCTAAAAACAACAGAGCAATCAAAGCCCAACTTTTTAAGAAGTGTTCTTCTCAGAAGTCCAGCTATGATAAAATGAGCAGATTTCTTTGTCCATTAAAATAAGGAGAGACAGTGAGGATACAAACGGCAAAAGGCTTTCAGCGAATTGGTCAAGTGAGAGGTATATGTGCCAAGCTGAGATCCTACTTAGTGGAATCTGAGGGTATAGAATACAGGAGAAACTGCAGACATATTCTTCCTGTATCAGAAGTGATATCACAGCATCATATCTTTGATACAGACTCTAGATCTCAGAGCAACACTGACAATGTTCATACTGAAGAACGTCTCAGTATCCATTCCCATTCCTGATGATGTTGTCCCAGAAGTTAAACATTCCTTAAAGACAGTCCTCATTACTAGACCCAATTCTGACTTTTATGTTACACGATCAGGTCGTATTTCTAGACCTAGTGTAAAATACACAGCGACCTGGACATGATTGTTTTATATGTGTCTGATTTTTTATGTTTGCATGTCATATAATTAGTTCTGTATAATTACATGTCAAATGTTCATTTTTGTAAATTGCATGTCATTGAGTACTGTCATTTCATATATGGACTATTTCTCAAAGAGGGAGGATGTAAATCAGAGCGTGTATATGTACCTTTAAGAAGCATTTCCAGATGTAGCACGTGCCAGAGTGTTAACATGTATGAGTGTGGTAGTCAGTCTGTTTATAAGTTTATTTAAGTTGAAGTTACAAAGCCTCATTCCTGATGTGTTTGTGTGTAATAAAGCTGCTTGAACTGAACCCATGAATGTTCATCTGTTTTATCTTGAACAGATGAGCGACACCCATCAACTTAAACCAACCAGGAATCTCACCAAATGTAACAGACTTATTCAACAGTATCTTAAGTTCCTTTGACTGGTCTGTACTAAAAGCTTTCCCATTAGATAATGCAGATACAACTTTTAATACCTTTTTATATACCCTAAATAACATTTCCCCTCTACATATAAAAAGGCTAAAAGTAAAGCACTCCCCCTAACTATCTATCCTCATCAAAAACATTATGCCTACCAGAGCAGTAAATAAAAAAAAAGAAAAAGAAAACTTTCATTGATACAGGGAACTTCATAATAAAGCTTAAAAACAAATATACAAACATAAGAAACAATACTATGACCAACTACAATCATAAAAATAATAAAAAAAAAAATCTCTGGTCCTCTATTTACATACTGCTTAATCCTGGCTCAAAAAAAGATCAATATCCTTCTGAAACCTGCTCCCCCTCGAAAAAGTGACTACATTTAATACTTTATAGAGGGCATTGCTGTCCTCACCAAAAGCACATCACCCTCGCTACACAAACCCATAACATATTACCAACTGCCCCTTCCACTACTACATTAATTTCTGAAAATATGAATCCAAACAATCCTTAGCTACAAATACTAATAATTGTACCTTAAAACCTGTAACAATATCTACTAAAAAAATGCTATTTAAATTTAAACCTTAATCCACAACTGCTTACACCTCCCACCTGAATACCTCAATATGCAATAGAAGCATTATCTTAGCCATCTTAATCAATAGATCCATACAGGAATCTTATGGTCCAACTATTTGGCGAAGATCATATGTCATCCCACTGCACAAGGGAGGAAACTCTACAGAAGTGTCTAGATTTTGTCCAATTGCTACTCTCTTCCCTCTCTCAAAAATCCTAGAACAATGTATCCACGATCAACTTCCTCACTATCTCTTCTCAGAACAGCTTTTAGCCAGTACTCAGCATGGATTCTGCCCTGGCCATAGTACAACTACTGCACTATAGTCCTTTATAGATAATAAAACAAGAAAAGGTACTCTGGCAAACTTATCTCGTCCATATTTCTAGATCTGTCCAAAGCTTTTGATACCATCTCACATAGCAGACTTCTTTATCAACTACACCATCTTGGCCTGTCCCTTCCTTCACTTCAGTGGTTTAAAAGCTACCTATATACAAACAGCAAACTGCTAGATGGCAACATACTTTCTTTCCTTACCTCCTCATTACCAGTGCTGTACCCCAAGGCTCAATTTTTGGTCCACTTCTCTTTAACATTTTCATTAATGGTCTCTATACCTCTTATAGGCAAGTATCACTTATACAGTATGTGATGATTCAACATTAATATGCTCATCTGACACTCCAGATCATTTCTTGAAATCACACAAGAAACCTTCACCTCTGGTGAAAATTGGATTCACAATACCCAATTATTACTCAACCTCCTAAAAACAAAACTACTCCTGTTCCTCCCCAAAGCCCATCTAAAGGACAAATCCAGCTTCAAAATCTTCTCACTTAACAAAAAAGTGATAGAAAGTGTATTCCATACAAAACTGCTTGGTGTGACAATTGATGACAACCTTAGATTTGAACTCCACATTCAAAATAATATAGAAAAGCTCACCAGAAACTTGGCATGCTTTATAGACATAAACACTTTCTTACTAATGCTATTAAAACCACCTTAGCATCCACTTACCTCCTTCCTTCACTCTTATATGGTGCTCCATCCTTACCAACTTGCAGATATCTGTTTAAACTAAACTTGAAATATGCTACAACAAAGTTGCTAAATTTGCTGTCAATAAACAATGGCATAGACATCACTGCAAGGCCTTTTAAAGTTTGAACTGGCTTTAACTATCCTACTACTTGTATTTCGTACAACTAGCTACTGCCCACAAGATAATTTATAAACCCCATTCCTGTCCTGTATTAAGCTCTATTCTTTCTTTCTATCACCCAAACAGACCCCTTTGTTATAATGATAAACAGCTTCTCACCATTTAGAAACCTCAAAATGCAATTGGAAATAGCCTTTACTGCTACTGCGGTGTCATAAAATGGAATTCTATTTCACAGGCTACTAGAACTGTAACTTACAATACTTCCTACAAACATCTTCAGAAAGATCACCTACTAAACTCATAGTTCTGTTCATGCTGTACCGCCGGTTGAACATCAATCTCATCTACTTTTCTCTTTCTGTATTGGTACAAATTCTGTACCCTTCACCACTTCCTCATTCTCACCTGGCTATCCTATCCTCTCTACCACTTTACATAACCTCCTGTTATCATCTCATCCCCATTTATACTTATCTGTCCTAATCTGCAGAATTATATATAGTATTTTACTTTGTTCTTTTTCATTGTTCTCTTTGCAAAATACTTTTGGTATATCTCTATACCTTACAATATTACTGATTATTTTTCAATGTATAATTTTCAGCTGTTTTTTTTATGTAATGCCTTTGATTTTCTTTTAATTTTCCCTGTTAAATGGAACTTTTCACCATGGGCCTCCACTGAAAATGGGCTTCTGTGACCCAGTCAGACTTTCCCTGTAAACAAGTAGCAATAAATAAAATAAATAAATAATGGGAGTAACTGGGATCATACCACAGATAATTTGAGGGGACCTATGCATGACATAAAACATTTAGGAGCTGCATCGGTCCATTAGTACTATGGGGTCAGTTCTGGGCAAATTTTTTGTTTCACCTCCATAGAGGCAAGATGCACTTGAATATTGTCAGGGATGAGCTTTTTGTTTCATATGGATGGGGAGTCTGTTCCAGAACAGTGGTATCTTCTGTGAGATATACCTGTCCCCCAAATCATGTTGCTGATGTTGCAGAAGAGGTTTAGATCCCTAGACCAAATATTTCTGGTGCCAGTTGACTTGTTGATGTTCAGAAAATCCATCTGTATTGGGTCAGAGTATACCTTGTGTGCCAGAGACAGGTCACCTTTTAGCAGTCTGTAGGATACCAAATATAGTGACAGGGCTTTGAATTGGTCCATGTAGGAAATGTTGTTTAGGCCTTGTGTCCTTTTAGTAAGGTATGTCTGTGGACCTCTCAGTTGTTACATGTGTCTGGACAGATACATGCCAAAAGGGGCATTACACACAATGATTGCTGAGTAAAAGGGTATAATGACATCTCTAAATCTAGACACAATCTCTGTGTTTATAAGTTGAGTAATATAGAAGGACACATGTTGGCCAAACGTTATGCCACTGACCATGTAAGTTCCCAAATCCCAAATAACTTGGTCAACTCTTAGGGATGTATTGTTATTGTGATAATTCTCTGGGACAAATGACTTTCCAAAGGATACAATAATGCAGCTTTTGGCATTTAGTTCATTCCCTGATTTTGGGACCAGTTATTTATTTGGAACAAATCTTTCTGCAGGAAGGCTAAATAATTTGTCGATTCATTGACTGCTCCTAGCTTGCAGTTGACTGAAAACTTAATCAGCTAGAGCCCTTTGGTATTGAAATTTACTTCAAAAAAGTAGATGTCAGATAGGAGAGGTCCCAGCACAGAACTCTGGCGGACTCCACTGGTGACTGGTCTCTTTCTGGATGTAACCTCCAATATTTTGATTTCCTGCTTCCTATCTGTGAACCTGTTGGCAGTTCAACAGATGAAATAGTGGATAATTAGTTTATTTAGCTTTTCTACTATGCCTGAATGGGAATTGTGTCAAATGTTTTGGCCCAGTTGAGGTATGTGGTGTGTACTATTTAACCTTTTCAAAAAAAAAATCCATTAGGTTATGTACGCATGACCTGTCCGTGATAAATCCAAACTGAGACAGGTATAGTGTTTGGAAGTTTTCTATGTCCTTACTGATTAAATACATGATAATTCTTTCCATGGCTTTGCATATGAGGCTGGTCAGATTAATATGTCTGTAATTGCCTGTGTCTGTGGAAGGTCCTGCCTTATGCAGGGGGATGACTGCGGCTGCTCTCCATTCACTTGGTGCAAAACCTGGATGGAGGCTGAAACTGAACAGTGCTGTTAAGGGTGTGGCTAAATCATGCTTCATGCTATTTAAGATGCATCCAGAAATATTGTCAGCACCCACTGATGCAATATGTTTAGCTTTTGATAGCACTTTTAGGACTTTGTCTTGTGTCATCCAGAAAAATAAATAAATTAATAAATAAATTAATAAATAACTAAAGAGAGGCATCAGGTCCTTTATTTGGCTAAATAACTTGTTCAAGTCTGAAAAATATATATCCTTCACATCTGTTTACCTTTACCAAAAGGTTGTAATATACAAAGTTCCCAGGATTCATAAAGCTTGTGCCAGGCGCAGGCGTAGCGTAGGTGGTATAATGCCAAATATGGCCACCGAGCGATTCAGGTATGATCCAATTCCATGTGCACTACCAGCATATGCCAGATCTGCGCAGCCCTTGGCTTAGGTATGCTAATCACCCCATGCGCAGTGTCGCACCATGCAAATGAAGGTACATAGCGATTCATGAAGTGGTGCAGGCGTAGCGTAAGCCCACAGAAATGTAAACCAAAAAAAAATGGTTTACATTTTTCCAAACAGAACATCGGAGCTATGAAGGTGGACCGGACTCATGTATTACAAAGTTAACATATGCCAATGGCTAAATATACAGCCAATGGCATAAGAAAAGATGCACAACACCTAAAAAACAACATTTAATGTCATGTCCACAGTAACGCAAAGTACAATCACAGGGCATGTGTGCGCAAATGGGAACACAAAGAAAATATATACAAATGTCATAAAATCGCAATGTAATACAAATCATGATTTCACCATAATACTCAGTGATATGCATGGTACACCACAACCAAGCTGCAAGGGTTGCTAAGGGTCTGTGACAGTGTTCGGCGTGGTAACTAGGAATTAGTAGTCAATGCCATGCAAATGAGGCAAGTAATAGTGAATCACAAACATCCCGCCGGACTAAGGATGTACCATACGGCGCAGCGCTACAACACCGAAGAGTGGTTTAGAGGTATACATGACATCAGCAGTGGGGTGTGCCACCATAGCTGTAAGCACATTGGAGCAATGCAAATCCAACAAGGCCATTGCTAAGCAAAGCCGCAGGACAGGGGTGGGGATGTAAGTATAGCATCATTTAGCTTTGAGCACATATGGTGCCTGAAATTGCATGTGTACGGGGATGAAAACGTGCCCAAAACCCGGTAAGCAGACGCACGCGCCACGTACCATAGCTCAAACAGGAAGGTTAGGGGAAGAAAATAAGGAAATGCTGCAGTAGGGTAATTGGAGTACAACTGAGCAATTAACACCTATTAACTCACAGTGGGCAATCGATGGCAGCTGACAAGTCTGCTCGCAGAAATCTGCAAAACAGGATAGGGGAGGTGTCGGATTGCAAAGAAAAGAGAACTGTCATAGCAGAGCAAAGCAAACCTGCAGTAGACCGGCCATAGAACACATTATGCAAGATAAGCCAGGTTTAGGAAAGTACAAATGAAAGCAGGCTGCTGGATGCATGCCAGAAAATGGGAGGTGAAACGTTAAGAAATGTAAAAGAAAGGGCAAGAGGTAATCCACGGCAGCCAAATGTAATTCAACACCAAAGGCACCACAATAGTAGTACCTGTCGTAAAACACATAAGATACCCTGTAGCTACGATCGTACATACACACCCTATGACATCATCAGTGTTCACAGCACAAAAGTATAAAATGTGAAAGCACCTCACACACACACCTGTGTATTCCCAAACACTGCACCATCAGTGTAAACAGACGGGGAACTTTTACAATGTACATGTTGGGAGCTGCCATAGCTGTGATTCATCACCATGTGTTAGAGACTGAAGGTGTTGTGGAGGATGATGCTGACAACCACCGCAGGCCCCGGAGGAAGAGAAAAGTGTTCAGACCAAGGGTAACCTACCAGGGGCTACATGATCTGAAGATAGTAGAGCATTACAGGGTGGATAGGGACATCTTACAGCAAATAGTTGAGCTGTGCCGGCCATGCCTGAGATCCAGAAACAACAGAGGGGAACCCATCCCAGTGGACATGAAGGTATGTGTAAGCTTGCAAATACTAGCCACAGGTACCTTTCAAAGGCCAACTGGAGATATAATGGGGATCTCACAGGCATCAGCATCCAGGGTACTATACCAGTTCCTGGATGCCATGTTACCACATGCCAATGAGCATATATACTTCCCCCAAACTCAGGAGGAGTTGGCCAGCAATATGCGTCTCTTCCACCATGTGGCACACTACCCAGAGGTACTGGGTGTGATAGACTGCATGCACATACATATCAAGTCACCAAACAGTGAGCATGGTAGGCACTACATAAATCGCAAGAGATACCACTCCATCAACTGTCAGGTCATGTGCAATGCCCAGGGCATTATCATTGATGTGTGTGCTGGCAGCACTGGAAGCTACCATGACTCCCACATATGGCATGCCTCACAGCTGTATCAGGTATTTGTCAGGGGGGACATCCCACATGGCCACCTTGTGGGGGATGCTGGCTATGCACTGGAGCCGTGGATGATGACTCCAATCAGAAATGCACACACACCCATGCAAGAACCCCATAATGAGGCACACGCACAAACCAGAATCATCATAGAGCGTGTGTTCGGGATGCTGAAATCATGGTTCCGTTGCTTGGACATATTTGGTGGAACCTTGCAGTACTCTCCAGGCATGTGTGCCCATATCTTCATAGTATGTGCCATGCTACATAATATGATCCTGCGGAAACAGCTGCAGCAGGGACATAATGGTGAAGGCCCTCACAGCCCACCGCAATTGCCAAGGCCATCACAGGTACAGAGGGATTCAGACCACGAACACTCTGTGCCAGCCCCAGTAGGCAGACGGCAGCATGCCCAGTATGTCCACGCCTTGGCAAAGAGTGAACGTATAGCACATACTCTGACAGTGTAGGCCCCTACGGACTGACACACCTCTCCACCTGCACACACAGTAAAATGGATGGCACACACACACACGACCACCTGCAAATTGTAATGTATAGGTGGCCTACTGTGTGAATCCTACATAGGCAACCCTCAACCATTGTACACACAGCATCTATTGGAACAAGAAATGTCAACACCTGAACAGTACACGCACCTATCAGCATATGTTGGTACTGTATGTATAGGTTCCTAGGTACATTGGTAGGTACATGCGCGATTGTCAGAGGCCATTCATCAATCGAGGAAAACAGTGTCTGCTGTTGCCACCACATCGAGTAACCAAATGTCCCTCAGTGGAGCAGAACCAATTGCGGGATCCATGTGTGTAATCACTGTTCCCCACACACTCTGCATGGATTCCCTGGTGTGTTAATGAGAGGCTCCATATAATGTAATCATGGATGTAGTGGCAAAGCACGGGGTGTACTCATGACAGGTATCTGTCACCCCAGCATGCTCCACCTATGGTTGTGTGAAGGTGTAGCACATTATAGTGTGTGGCTCACTGTGACATACATTCCCAATGCTGGAGCACATCCATTAAACATCACTTGGACATACCATTAATAGGTCTCATCCATATGTAAACTAACTAAGTTACCCATTTGATTGCAGTATGGAGTAACAGCCGTAGTACAGTTCACATACAAAACACCATAACACGTGTACAAATCCCAGATGCCCAAGTGGTAAATGCACTGACTGTCGTGCATGTTCCCGGTTCCACGTCCTGCAAGGGACGTTACGTAATCCCGAAGGCACGAATAATGGATGTTGGATGCAGGTCATCAGATCAGGTTTAGCACATGTTAGTGGGAATATGCATTGCCCAGTGCTGGTAAGTATCATTTAAACATGACTATACGGATATGAGCAAAACAGGGCTAAGCTTCTCTAAATATCATGCAGATCACGGTCAATGATGTCCAGAACAGGTGAAACTAGCATTATTCACCCCTGTACTAATACTGCCTGCTCTGGAGGGTAAAACGACCACTGCCAGGAGTAGAACACGCAATCATGTACACAATCACCTAACACTAAGCTACCCAAGATGTACCAAGGGCAGGTGTGTAATGTGACAGGTTCAAACACAAACGTGCGGAGTCCAGGAAATAGTATACACCGACATGTACACAATGAAAGGTGTATTCTCCCTCTCACTCTCTCTCATATATATATATATATATATATATATACATATATATATATATATATATATATATATATATATATATATATATATATATATATATATATATATATATATATATATATATATATATATATATATATATATATATATATATATATATATATATATATAATAGAGATAGAAAGGGTGATAGAGAGATATATGTTGATATATACGGATTCACCTATATCTGCAAATATATAGATAGGTCAATGACATGTACACAACCATGGAGGTAGAAATAAATAGGATACTGCCAACTATGGAATGTGTCACATACCGACACGTATAATCACGAGGCTTAAAAACCGAAAGAACACAGTACCGGAACACTTGAACTGAGTGTAATATCACGATATTAAGGGACATTTAGTTATCACTGCCGGTGTTGCGGTCCACGTAGTTACTGTGTTCAACTGTGTTTGTGATTGCTGTAGTCTGTGTATGTGTGTGTTGAGGGTGCTGTGTGCATTTCCGTGGGACTGTAATGTGTGTGTGTGTTTGCATTGTGTGTCTGTTAGTGCTAACTCAGAGGTAGATCATTACGGTAGGTGTGGTTATAGCTGGTCATAGGCATACGGTTACCATCTGTCCCACTTTAAGAGGGACAGCCCCGCCCTGGGCAGTTGTGTCCTGACAAAAAATATTAAAAAGGGCAAATGTCCAAGATTGTAGGACATAATTGTGTCCCATATATTATGTAATAGTTGCATTAAATAGTTATGCCTGTATCTACAAAATGTAAATGTTACATGAAACATGATAAGTAGCTAAAGTGCTACAAGAATAAGTATGTATTCAAGATAAAAGTATGTTCTATCCTGTGTACTGACCATGGGTATGTGTCGGCCTGTAAACACCGATGTGTGCCCTGCAAATGTCCCACTATGGCCATTTAAAAAGGTGGCAACCCATGACAAAGAGGTTCAGTCACCAACACAACTGCAACGAGTGCAAATATCTGTGACAGAAATACATGAGACAGCTGTCATTTAGTAACATTCCTTTACATATCGCTGTATTTCCGGAGGTATGGAAGTATCAACCTCACCTGCATACTATATAGAAACCAATTACCAATGGCTCAATGTATAAGCCCGTCCCAACCATAGTTCAGTCTACTAACTGATAGGTCTTCAATTAGGGAAGGAGCCCACACACATATATGGAATATCTAGAAATGCAGTCCTCACAAACCTGTATATGCTATGTACACCCACCTACATCTCCTCCACACCCGAAACAATTGCAATACAGACTGTAATAACATCACAAACATCCACTCACTCAATTACATCTGCAGAAGCATTAACATACCTTGTGAGAGACCCATCTGTAAAAATGCCATGTGAAATCGTAGCTGTTGTATAATGGAACAGACGGCGCTGTTACAGGTTTTGTTTGCAATAGTCCCTTATCAGACGGTTGAGATGACAGGTGCACTCACATGTAGAACAACATACTCTAGTCGTCACACACAATCCATGGGGGACATTAATTCAAAATATCCGTGTCTCTACAAATAGCAGTTGCAATTCCTCACAACAAAACACATACAGGCCGTCTCCCCGAAGGTAGGGAAAAAGGGCAATGTCCAAGTAGAGAATTCAGTTATACCCCACTGTTGCCGGGTATTTGGCGAATGGAGTAGCTGCACAGCTGATGTGCATGTAATTTACTCAGGAACACCAATTGGTGGCAGGAAACCACATGTTACAGGTATCGATGTATATAAGGATGACTTGCCATACATTCAAACCGTATGCTCATACCACAGAACAGTTTAAACAGTAAAGGTGTAAGAGAGATATTTACGAAGATTCAGAAGGCTAACAAGGTATTTAGAACACTCAGTATGTTAGTGTATGTAGACCCTGTTTTGTATTAATTAAAAGTGTACACAATGCATAAAGTGGGAAAGGTATTATGTAGTGATGTCTTGTTGAGCATAGTAATGCTTGTAGAAATTGTGTGTCCTGCTGTGGGCCACAAGGTAAACATCACACACCCCACAAGGGATGTTACATGAGGGCTTTAAACAGAACAATTCCAAACCACCCGCCGTCAGTGGTAGGGTATGTCTAACAAGTACGTGCCATAGCAGGGGACAGTATATGTTGATATACTGTCACAGTAGGCATGTGTATGGGCATATAATGACAATAACATGCCTAAGGTGGTCCTGCTGTGCAAGTATGCTTTGCATTATGGGATAATGTGTAAAATATGTGTAATGTACAGTATTGTAGGTAGATATGTCAGATATTCTACACAGCAATAGCTGTTATATCATGCAAACAAAAGGTATCGTCTATTGGCATGTACAATACACAATAACAGGATACATATGGCTTGTAGTCACAGGACACTGTAACAGCATGATAGCTAATCAAAATGGAAGAGCTACTCAATTAACCATGCACAAAGGACATGTAATAGCTTCACAGGTTCATAGTGAGGTACTTTGCTGTCTGCCAAGTCTATGTGTAAGCCCAACTACAGTGTTTACGCCTGCAGCACCTCTCTAGAGTAGTGTCCTGTCTGTGGACAGCAGAGCTATGTGTTACCTGCACCTCTGTACAGTACAGCCATTGCAGTGATCCCTGGTGTATCAGTGTGACCGCCTACAGAGTCACCTATGACCGGTGTGTTGGGTATGTTATAACACCCTATTGGCTGTAGTTGATGGGCACACATGAATCTGTGGGCTATAAGTAATTGTTGTTGTGTTTGGTGATGGGGGCTGCCTCTGGTGCCTACACAGAGTATGGAGAGGCTCTGCAAATGTCGTACTCATACTATGTGTGGCCTGTGGTGGTGGAGATCTAGTGAGACTATGTGATGAGTGGGGTGTGTTGCAAATGTTAAATGTCCCCACATGAATTTCAGGTTCAGTCTGGGTTGGTGAGAGCATTACCCCCAGCATGGCTACATATGTGCATCTCGCACAGGCTGTAGTGTCGTATGTTGGGAGGTGAGCATTGACTGTGTACATGAGACAATTGCTCTATTGCCACATGTTTGCCATATTCATTATATAGACAGGCAATAGCACTGGTAAGTGACAATTGGACATGCCTGTATATTCAACCATGTCTCACAAGATATGTGAGTTACGTGTGTACAATAACTGTTGTATTGTAAGCAAGCTGGAAATGTAAGGACAGACAGTGTACTTGTAAGAAATGAGTTGGAATGGGTGCTATAGTAATTAGTAGCTCATGAAGTGCTTACATGTTCTGAACAAGTGCTGAGCATGAATATGCAATACAGATAGGGTGTTGGATAATATCAACCCACTGCAACCCACAAGTGGAGACGACAGTCATAATTGGAGGCACTGCACTATTACCCTGCAGAGTATGGTCTGCAAGTCTATGAACCTTTATCAATGTAGATGTTAGCAGTACAGAAGTAGATGACAGTACGGATGATTTCACACTGCATAGCATACCTGTGACAGGTCATAGGACATCATCACCCATACCATGTTCCAGCTACACTGAGTATACTAGATGTACCTTTGTATGTCACAGGAGTGTTCTACCAGTGGCCTGTTGACAGAAGCAACACTACAAAAGGTGTTTGAGTGACATGTGCATATCACACCAGTGGCAGCTACAGTAAAACAGGGTTAATGTTTTGTACTCCCCCCTCATTGTAGCCCATACCACACAGACAAATGGGAGGCATCTGTGTATGTAAGGATGTGAACGGCCATGACCTAGGAGCAATAGCTGTCTCAGTGTTGTGGACAACATACAGAATGATTGTGGGTGAGGTATGTGACATATGTGCACAATCTGACAGCTGATAATAGCATTGTCACTGCTAGGTGAATAACCCTGTACCCATTAACTACAACCTAGGCAGTGGTCAACATTATGGGCACTGTGTAAGGGATGGTGCTGTGCAGTTCACCTCCCTGAGTTGGTGACATTTCCAGGCCTATTAGATAGTCATACGAGGCACCCATGTCATGACAGGGTGCCATCCATGATCATGGAGATCACTGGACAGGCATACTCAGCACTTGGGTGACCAATATCGGATCACATATCACCTTTAAGGGGTATTGGCCATGCGTGGATGGGCGATACCAGCCTTCACAATCCTCACCTCCACTATGCAGCATGCTGGCTACCTTGCATAAAGACATGTGCTACACTGTGATGTTGGACATGCTACATGTACATATCCTGATCTGAAAGACATACGTCATGGACAGCCACCATCCTACAAGGATTGCCACATGCTGGACAGATCCCTGTGCCATACATGTTACATGCTCCTGCCATACCATGCAACCCTGTCCATCAAAGCTGTACATGTCATCTCTGTCATACATGGTGCGATGACCGCATGGTAGATTTATTATTAACTGTCTGGATCAGTAATGTGGCACTGATGCACCTCACAGTGGCAAAACGGCTGTCAGATACAGCTAGAAAACCTTGCCCGTACATGCTATAGTTGATAACCATCCCTGCGAATGACGTCCGGCCATTGTCCCATGTATATCGCTTGTGCAACACAGGCAATATGTGGCAGGATGTTGAACTGCTGTACAGTGCTGTGTAGATGTATATGGCAAAACACATGCATGTAAAGGTTTCCATGCATATGTGTGCATTGTCACTGCTCATGTCCATTAAGGCAGTGTATGTGTTGATATGTGACATATACACAACATCAAGGTCAACAGCATTACTGTGGACACATCCAGGCATGTGCTGAAAGGTAAGAACACCAGTACAGGCAAACAGACATGCCCACATCAAGAGAGCATTCACATGGAGTATGAACAATGTAATGAGGTGACACACATATATGGTGATGATATCCAATGCATAGCGGGTGTTACAGATCCCACAGGGATCTGTCCTGGGACCCCTCTTGTTCGGCATTTATTTCTCAGATGTTAAAGCAAACATGGGAGGGCTGTGGCTGACAAAGTTCGCAGATGACTGCAAACTAGGTGCCATAGTCAATATACCAGCAGACACACACATCCTACAAAAAGGCCTCACTGAAACGGACAACTGGTGCCGTAGTCACGGCCTTAAACTAAATGCCAAAAAATGTATAGTCATCCCTTTTGGAAAAAACAAAGTACCCACAAATTATCACATAGACAGCAACCCACTGATTACGGAAAAAGTAATCAGAGACCTAGGGACCCAAGTAGACAGCGACCTCTCATTTGACACCCATGTTGCCAAAGTGGTTAGAAAAACATTCTACCTTGCACACCTCATCATGAAGGGATTCACATCCAGATCCAAGGATGTCATTGTACCCCTATATTCCTCCCTCATCAGACCCATGATTGAGTACAATGCCCCATTTGGTATGTACCTCACCTGGCATTTGCAACAGCTGCAGAGACCACAAAAGTACCTCACCAAAGGGATCAAGGGTCTCCAACATATGTCTTATTCTGCCAGACTAAAGAAACTTCAGCTCTATTCAGTAGCATACCGCCTGCTCAGAGGTGATCTCTGCCTGACGTACAAGGCTATGTCCAATCAGGATCTGATGGACATGCTCCACCTCAAAAAATCCAAATCCATCAGGACCACGAGAGCTAAAGACTTAAACCTCGGCACAAGTATGAATAGGACATGCTGGAGGGATAGATTCATAACCCAGAGGCTTCCCATGCTTTGGAACAGGATCCCAGTTCATATTAGGCAGAGCCCCTCACTGACTCTCTTCAAGAGAAATCTTGATGAGTGGATGGGAGATCATAAGTTTACCCCAGGGGTCGCATCTGTGTCACTGCTAGACAGGGGCACAGTAAACTAATTCTATTATATAAGGGGACCTTCATTGTGTCAATACTAGACAGAGGCACAGTATTCTAGATTTATTCTGTACATTTTTGTACCATTTCATGGGGTGGCAAAAGCCACATCACTATGGCTAGGCTTACAAATGCCCCAGGGCAGATAGCCTAGTACTATACTATGAAACTATGAAACTATGTGTGTGACACAAACATGTCAGTTGTGTCAGTGTCATGATGATTTGCAAAGATAACTGTTCAGATGTACTAGATTTAATACAAATGTATGTGCAACTGTACCTCTGTGCATCTCTGTGATACTGTGGCCTGTCTCCATCATTATGTCTTCCAGATAACGCCTTGTTCATGCCTGCCAGCGTATAGCCACCTGGAGGATGATGCCCTCATCCCGTGCCTCCATGAGAACTATGAGGTGTTGTTCAGCCATGTGCCACAGCATGCCCAGCAGTGTGACGACCTGTGGCAGGACCTTCGCAGGAGGGTTAATGATGCGGGTGGCCATAACCACACCTACCAGCAGGTGCACAGACACTGCACGGACCTGATATGACATGCAAAACAGCATGCCAATGCAATCGCCAGGGAACAAGGTGGAACAGGTGGTGGGCCACCAAACCAGCCCCCACTCACACCCACTGAGGAGCTACTGGCCAGCCTGGGGACACCCTAGAACAGCATCCACAAACACTAGCTGCCATCATGGAGGTGGGTGTCTCCTAACCAATGAGCCTGGAGTTGCCTGGTAAGTAACTACTGCACATATGACTATTATATCCCATTTAGTTGCATGTGTCATTGTACAATATGTAATGTAACATCATATGCAAGGTATGTTTACACACATGCCGCATACTACAGTATGCTAAACTGTGTATGCACACATGTGCATACTATATGCTATTGTACAGGTGAATGTGTTAACATGCACAGTGCACCCTGTGGCTGTCATACAGTCATGGATAATGTTCAAACTGCTGTGTCACCCCTATACAGGTACGACATCAGTCTGTTGCAGGTGAGACAGTTATCAGTATCAGGCATGTTAATGCATATATCTATTCGCCATGTGGCCAGTTAACACATGTATACATAATGTATGGTCCAGTCACGATATACAGGTCGCATCTGTCATCATTCACACTGGCTATCCATGTGCAATATATACAAACTAAATGAAACACTGACATGAAACCACAGTATCTGTCATTGCTAGATGTGTGGACAGCTGTGCATATAACGGTGGAGGTGTTCAGTGTAGGCATATGTACTATACATTGGAACAACACATGTGTGGTACGCAAACAGTACCACACAGTGAGCTGGGATATGGGCAGCCCACAGGAGTCACCATTGTGTAATATGCCCCTGCAATGGGTGCACACATTATGATGTGCCATCTGACATGTCCCAGACATGTAGTGTTCCGGCTGCAATATTGTCTCACTATCCCATAATACATACCCCACATACTAAACATACAACCCGTTGTCTGCATAGCCCTGTGGACAGTGACATATCTGACATCTATGGGTGTATGTCATATGGGACAACACAGACATGTGAGATATACAGCCATCACAAACATTTGGCCAACACATGTTCACACATGGCCATGGAGGATGGCCAGAGACATGTAGCCACACAGTAGATGTGATGTGTATACACCCTGTTGCACATTGTCCACACATGGTCCAACTATAGCCTTAGTTGACTGATTATATAGTTGATGTGGAACATTGGACATCCTAAAAGCCTGTGCACAGCTAGTGGAGGTGTCACTTAATTTGACCATATAAGATGTGTTGAACATCACAACTGTGTCATAGCATGACAGTAGTCACCTGTACAGCTTCCACAGACATTGACACCATATCAGGCCACAGATACCGTACATTTCCCTTGCTGCTGTAGGACATCGCTCTTCAGCCATGTACCTCGTGTGTGTGTGGTACATTAATGTCATGTGGGACATGGTGTATTGACAAGTCAGCCATGTGTGGACATGGTTGCCAGGCAGCTAAGACTTTGTAGAGGTTGTGCAGGGGTGTCATCCGTAGGTCCTTCGGTGACCTGTCACATGACACAGCATGGTTTGGTGTGTATACACCTCAGTGATGTGGCTCACAATCCACATTTATGTAATGTGTATGCACGCAGTTATGGCTATGCACTGTGTGCATATTACACACTGTATAGCAATATAGATGCCTCATGATGCCATGCAATGGCATAGTGTCTGTACTTCACACTGTATAGCAATGTAGACAGCTCACACTACCCTTTAATGCTCATGCACATCTGCTAAAAGCGCATTCTATCTGTAGGGCATACAGAGAACACTGCAATGTGATACCCATTACAACACTGTACAAGTGTCAGGACACCATTGTGTCAGACATGTATTCATGTCAATGCACATGTCAGCAGATTACATATCAAGGTCACTTCAGCCATGTGTACTGTTAACCTGTGCTGGTCCACATGGTGTATCACAGGGATGCATGCTTACTACCATGATTGTGTGAAATGCATGGCTACTGATATGACACCTGCTTGTTGTTGTGTGCAACCCAGGGAGGTATGCTAACTACCACTATTAATGTCTGAGCTGCATGCCGTCTGCTGTATCACATGCATGCTGCATGCCGTCTGTCAAATCACATGCATGGTGTGTCTGTGTGCCTGTGTCTGTGTGTCTGTGTGTCTGTCTGTGTGGCTGTGCGTCTGTGCGTCTGTGCGTCTGTGTGTCTGTGTGTCTGTGTGTGTCTGTGTGTGTGTGTCTGTCTGCATGTGTGTGTCTGTGTTTGTATGTTGTAATGTAGAGTCTTTCTTTGCATTCACAGGTGATGTAGGTGTGTTACCCTCCTGCGGTCCATCTGATGTTAGTGTCCCCACAGATACTAGCAGTGATGAGCATATGCATGAGGTACAGGCAGGGTTGTCAGGGGCTGAAGCTGTGCCAATGCTTGCCATCCCAGCTATGTCCCCCTCTTCCCCGCACACAGTTCTCATGCCAACACATACCCCATCACCAGTGGCCATAAAAGAAGGACAGTCAGCGTGTGTTAGCTTGGAACAGGAATGTGTGGTGGCTACAGAAGGTGTGTCTCCACACCATGGTGTCAGTGTAATGACTGCAGATGTGCCACACAGGCATGTGGCCAGTGCTGCTCGTAGGAGGACCTCTGGGAGACATGCACCTGCAGGACAGAGCGCAGCAGCTGGTGTCACCAGACGCATGTTCCAGACTGTAATAGTGACACAGGCACGTGCTGAACAGCAGAACAGAGAAGGACAGAGGCTTCAGATGGCTGCTATCCATACTCTAAATGACAACATCCAGGCATTGGAAAATGCTCAACAGCAGATTGCTGATGTTCTGGACAGGTGATTGGGTGACATGGTTGGAATCCTTGACCAAGACATGGCAATCCGCAAGCATGAGCTGTCTGTGCTGGAGCATCTGGTAGGAGTGAGGCGTAGGCCACATGGACGTAGGTCAGCTATGCCACCTAGTGCAGGTCAACATGAACGAGCCACCTCACATGCCGACTCCCATAGTGCTGGTAGCAGTAGCAGTGCAGCTGGTGCTGCACTGTCCACAACAGGACACAGCAGGCCACGTGGAGATGGCCCTGGACGTTCCCATTGGGGACACGGTTCCAGTGGACATGTGCCATCGGACAGTAGCCAATCTGTACCTCTGCCTGGTAGTGCCCGTGCAACCCCTGGCAGGCACAGGTCATGTGGCCATGGCCGGACACAGTGAGCTGTACATCCTGGTCTGTACAATCTGGAGCTGTCAATAATACCCCTGTGTAGGCCTGACAAAAGGCAGAACTGTGTGCACACATACACGCCCACAGCAGAAACATCTGTAGGGCACCGCAACACCCACATGCATAACGACCACACATGTCCAATCAGATCACTGGCCCTTACCCACACACATGATGTCATCCACTGGTGCAGCCTATGCCCCTGGCAAACATTATCACCCTGTGCATATGATGATGCCTGTGCCTCATCCCTGTCATCCACACCATCGGTGCAGGGACATGCTCATATGGTCTGATGCACAGGGTGAACAGAATAGTGAGATAAGTGTATATTACATTAGTTGTGTACTGTTGACATGCACCAGACATACCACGTAGTACAGGTTTATAATGAAACAGATCCACAACCTGGAAGGTGCTCTGGAAGGTCAGAATTAAAAAGGCAGACAAAATGTTGGTGTTCCTTCTTCCGCTGAAGCAGAAAATAAAAGACTTCAAGTAAAATGAAATTTTCTTGCTTTAATAAAACAAAACTGTAAAATCCAACAATCTCATCAAGCGCTTTCACTCAGCCTGGTGCTGAGCTTTTTCAAGATAACATTTTGTCTGCTTTTTAATTCTGAACTTCCAGAGCACCTTCCAGGTTGTGGATCTGTTTCATTTTATTGGTACCTTTTGCTTGTTACTGGTTTCTTTTTACAGGTTTATAATGCATTGTTATATTGTCACAGTATGTGTCTTGGTAACAACGGTAACAGCATGTTGGTAATTATGCCCTGCTTCCCCCCTTAAGGTCTAATTGCATGTGCCATTACGTTGCAGTGTTTGCAGTTGGAGTGCATTGTTGTATGTTCACAGTATGTGTCTTGGTAACAACAGTAACAGCATGTTGGTAATGATACCCTGCTTCCCTCCTTAAGGTCTACTTGCATGTGCCAATAAGTAGTAGTGTTTGCAGTTTCACATCTGTAAATGTGGAGTACTCACAGACATATATGGCAATACCAGCATGCTATACGTAGCATCAACCTCACTGTTATAAAGGCTACCATTTCACAGATGTCCACACATCTACTGATCCAGAAGCATGTGGGCTGTTTAATAGGCTACAGTGGCTAGAGACGTGACATCCATATCAGGGCACATCACAGGTATGGTGACATGGTGCGGGGGGTTTACACAGTGGTCTGGCCGATGATAACGTTAGAGACCACTTGATAGCATGAGGCCTCACTGTGTAGCAGTAATACACTGTCACATTACAGGATGAGAACATACACAGACATACACAGAAACACACAGTAACATGCCCACACTCACGGGGTCAACAACACTCTAATGCACACTCCATAGCGTTGAGGTGAGGACCCCTGCCTATGCGGTAATCACCCTCACAGTACTGTGCACCCACACGATGTGACACAGAGAATGAACATGTACAGGTAGCCAGTAAAGCTGAGACTGATGGCATCAACAGGGTAGTAGACTGCATCACCGTGAGGGGTTAGGGATCCTGTCTGTTTTGTATGGTAGCATACACCCTCACTCCATGCACCAGACAGCCATACATACATATACACACACACACACACACACACACACACACACACACACACACACACACACACACACACACACACACACACACACACACACACTGTGGAGTCCACAAATGTCATTCACATACAGACAGCTGACGTGTGTGATACACACACCACCCCTTCATACATCATGCTTTCTACACTGCTGTATGTACAGATCTCTACAACAGTGTACATGGGTGTGTAACAATTGGGATGTATTCCCCACCATACATGGCATATATGGTCACACAAGCAAACACACATGGCAGTACTGTGAATCATACACCTGCTATATGATAATACGTCTGACAGACATGCAGCAGTATTGGCCACACTTTGTGTACCAATGCTACCTTCGGCAATTGTGCTGCTATATGCACACGGGAGGATGTAAGTGTTACAGGTGTCAAGTGATTTACAGTCTGTAACACACTGACTGGTGTGCAGGTTGTATGTCTTCACCTTCAAGTAACAGTAACATAGCGTACTGTTTGCACATGTAATGGTAGGATGGCTTGTGACACACCTGTGAGCCATCTTCAGCAAACATCCATCTGCAAAGGTGGATCACCACTTTATGTACACACATCCATCCATACCTGATGTACATCCTACCGTACTGTCAGTATTTCACCATATACAAGTGTCAATGATGGGGCTGCATTGCAACTGCATGCTGTAGTTAGGCACAGATGAATGGCATACATCAGCTACTGCACATGCATGGTAGCTGATGCACACCACTACATGTACATGTGTGTTGGTCCTACATTCCTGTCATGTAGCCATGTTTGTATGCATTGCAATTGGTGGACATGTGTGATGACATACATAACACATGGACTGCTGTATGATAGGATGGTTGTCATGGGTAACTAGTACAGAGGGAATGTTACCTTGGTCAACATTGCTACCTTATGTACTGTTAGCATTCAACAGCCATGGACCTACCTTCCATGCCCATGCGTGTGATTGCTGTAGCCACTTGTCTGCACGGAGGACAGCAAAAGCTATGCTATGTACATATGTGTTGTGTGTGTGGGGGCCATGTACATATCCACTGCAATTACATGTATGTCATATCCAAACATGAGTGTTCTTTGGTGTACAGCGACAGTCATCTGTTACAGCTGTGTAAGACCCAGGGCCCTATTATGTGTAGAGCTGACCTGGTTATGAACAGTGGTATCATTGCATTGCATAACACATGATGGAACCCTGTCAGTACTTGTGTAGCCTGCACAGTTGCTGTAGACCTAAGTACAGTCCACTGGTCATGAGTCACATGGTGTTGTAGTAATGTATGGATGTGTGTTGCTGGTCCAAGGACATGGTGATGTCTGAGGGCTACATAGTAGAATGCGGCATTTACCACTGTGATCTGCACCTGAGACATCTGTGATTGCTCTTGAGTGTGTACTGGTCAGTACATGTGAGTGGCCTTCATGTACGTGGGGACAGTAACACCAAACTGTGCCATTCCGTGTTTAGAATCAGTGTGCATGCAAGACAGCCCTTCGCTACTACTAAGGGTGTGAGCATGCCCAGTACGCCATTGTGTAGATGGACACACAGTACATTCCAAACAGACGTGTGATACTAAGTGTGCGAGCATGCCCAGTGACACCTTGTGTCGGTTATGTGCCTCTGTGTATGGGCATGGCCATTGAAATCCTGTATAGCGATGGTGGTCATCCAGGCAACAGATGTCCATACCCCACGTCAGGATGGATTCCTACATTGAACACACTGGTTGACTGTCTTGAAGGGTGTACAGTCTGTGACGCATCTCGTATCTATGTAGTGTTGTAATAGTGCTCCGTAGATAGGCAGTTGTCCCGCTCACACCATTGCCATGTGTTTGTCTACGTCTACCTTGGGACAGTAATATGCTTTTAAACTGCTCACTCTCTATACATTCCCTATCGGTGTCTTTGCCTTTGCAGATGATGTCATCTACCTAGAAGTATGCCTCTGGGAGTGCTGTGTTCCAGTATTCTTGGTAGCGCGTTCTATAACTGCGTAATGCTGTAGTGTGATAAGGTAGTTAGGTGTATGTTCGACTCCCAACCCTGCCAAGTGTGTGTGTGTGTGTGTGTGTGTGTGTGTGTGTGTGTGTTTCCAGCTGCCTGGGGACAGAGTAATGCTTTTAGATGGCTCACTCCCCATACATTCCCTACCGGCATCTTGCTTTTGCGGATGATGTCATCCACCTAGAAGTATGCCTTTGGGAGTGCTGTGTTCCAGTAATCTCAGTAGCGCGCTCTGTAACTGCGTAATGCTGTAGTGTGATAAGGTAGTTAGGTGTGTGTGTGTGTGTGTGTGTGTGTGTGTGTGTGTGTGTGTGTGTGTGTGTGTGTGTGTGTGTGTGTGTATGTGTGTGTGTGTTTCCAGCTGCCTGGGGACAGAGTAATGCTTTTAGATGGCTCACTCCCCATACATTCCCTATCGGCATCTTTGCCTTTGCGGATGATGTCATCCACCTAGAAGTATGCCTGTGGGAGTGCTGTGTTCCAGTAATCTCGGTAGCGCATTCTGTAATTGCGTAATGCTGTAGTGTGATAAGGTAGTTAGGTGTATGTTTGACTCCCAGCCCTGCCAAGTGTGTGTGTTTCCAGCTGCCTGGGAACAGAGTAATGTTTTTAGACAGCTCACTCCCCATACAATCCCTATCGGCGTCTTTGCCTTTGCTGATGATGTCATCCACCTAGAAGTATGCCTGTGGGAGTGCGGTGTTGCTGAAACTCAGTAGTGCATTCTGTTACTGCATAATGCTGTAGTGTGGTGGACTAGACAGGTAGGTGCTCGATTCCAAGGCATAGCAGGTGTGTGTGTTTGGCAGTTATACCGTATGTGTTGGTATCTGTGGGTGGCTAGCTGCAGGATGTGTTCAGTGTGTTTTGTTGCTGACCTATATAGTGTCCACAGCCTGCATATTCTGCCAAGACACTGGGTTGTCAACACATACATTTGCCAATAGGTCTGGTGAGCAAATGTCGGCAGCCCTACTCTTACCCTTGATACAGTCTGACCCATGTGACGCAACAAAACACATGTGCCTTGATAGTAACAACACTACATGATGCAGGTGGCACATGTAGTTTCCTTTTCATTCCTGTCTAATGCTTTGCTGTCATGTGGTCCGCTGTTGTGATATATATGCAATATCTATATATGTGTGTACATGTATATGTGTGTGTGTGTATGTATGTATGTATATATATATATATATATATATATATATATATATATATATATATATATATATGTCTATGTATATATGTATACAAATAATATATATGATATATGTAGATATAGAGAAATAGACATAGATGTGAACATATATGTCTGCGGACATCAGCAATATTGAATGTTTGTGCCGGATGATCTGTACGTGATAGCCTGGGATGTACGTACATCTGCCACTGCATAGTGGTAATGCAATTCATTTGTAGTGTGCAGGGTCACGGGTTGTAGTCGTGTAGACACTGGTTATTTTGTTGCTGGGAAGACCATGGGACATCGAATATGGTGGTAGTAAGGCACCTGTTGCCAGTTGTGTATGGATCTGAGCGACACTGAGCAGTTGTTATTAATTTGGAGGTTCGGTATGGGTCATATGACTATTCATTAGAAGACTATACTATGCAGATAAGGTTGACAATAGTATATCCCATTTATCCCCAGGGTGTGATGCAGGTCCCTGGAGTGTATGTGTGTAGTTAGCCAGGTGCAGGGCTCAAATATAGTTGACAGCATGGGAGGGAGGGGTCAGGCATACTGTACGTACATTGCAGAACTGTGCCTCGGGAGTGCTCCTGCCTTAGCACTCCTAAGCTAGAGGTGTGTCTATACCTGCCTGGTGACATTGGGAGGGACGACAGCAGAGGTGGGGTAATCAGGGTGTACAGGCTGCACAAACAGGTGTTGATCAGCACAATCAGCAGATGACATGGCCAAGCCCGCACCTGAGCAGTACGGTAATGTGAGCAAGCAGCATACACACAGGTTTCTTCCGCACTCTACACCACCGGTGTATACCTGTGGGGACATGTTGTCATGACACAATCCAACCAAATGAGAAGGGCTGCAGCAGGCAACATAAACCAACACGTGCAGGAGGCTGAGGGCAGTGAGGATGTGTATGCTGCCGAACAACCCTTACTGGGGTGACATAAGACTTTATAGATCCAGGGTGACTTACCATGGGCTACATGAGCTGGGGATGGTGGAGACCTCCTACAGCAGCTTGTTGACCTGTGCCTGCCACACCTGACACATCAAACAGGCCGAGGGAAACCCATCACAGTGGATACCATGGTATGTGTTGGCCTAGGTGTACTAGCCACAGTTACCTCGCACAACACAACTGGGGATATCATGGGTATCTCACAGGCTTCTGCATCCACAGTATTGCACCAGTTCACAGACGCCATGTCAACACATGCTAGTGAGCACGTACATGTCCTCAACACACGTGATTAGTAGACCAATAATATGCATCAGTTCAACCACATGGATGACTACCCTGGGGTACTGGGTGCTATAGCCTGCAGACACATACACATGGAAGCACCACCCAGTGAGCGGGGTAGGGCCTACATTCACTACAGGGGCATACCCTCCAACAGCTAGGCCATATGCGATGGCCAGGGCAGGAGATTGAATGTGTGTGCTGTCTGCCCTGGAAGCTATGATGATTCCGATATATGGTATCTGACACAGCTGTACCACACCAGTGCCAATATGGACATCCCCTACAGTCTCCTATTGGGGGATGCTGGGTAAATACTGGTGTCGTGGCTGATGACACCCATCAGCAATGCACACACACCTGAACACTCACACCATAATGAGGCGGATGCAAAGGCAAGACATATAATTGTACATGTGTTTGGGATGCTCAGTTCAAGGTTCTGGTATCCAGACACATCCGGTGGAGCCCTGCGGTATTCACTAGCTACATGCACACAAGTTGTTATGGCATTTGCCATGCTACACAATCTTATCCTGCAGTAACAGTTGCAGAAGGAACAGCATGGGGCAGGGCCACACAGCCTAACACCACTGCCAAGGCCTGTACAGGCACAGTGTGACTTGGCGAAGGAACTACCTGAGCAGGGTACAGTCGGCGAAAGGCCGTGCACAGTATGACCTGCCCTTGGCAAAAAAGGCAACACAAGGCATATGCACTGACACAGTAGGTACCCACGGATTTCCCCTCTCTGACCCGCACACAGTACAATGGATGCCAAATATGACACTACCTGTGCTCGGCCATGTATAGAAGGTGCACTGTGTGCATCCGACATAGGCAGCCCTCCAGCACCGTCCTCAGGTCCAGAACACCCCCCAGGGTACGTCTATCGACCTAACAATTGGCAGATGTATTAGAATGTGTATTTACCCATTGCTATGGCATGTATGTGATCATATAAGTGACTGTGGTGGCAGAATGTTAGGGCAGCAGACAGTACAAATCCATAGTGGCACCATGACCTCTGTAGCACATACGGGGGTCACAATGGTAGCCATTAGTACACAGGGTGTCCTAACCCACTGCAGATTATGGGCTGACCATCATGTGTGTCCGTACAGCCCACACACGTTCCATGCAGCTGGACAGGTGTGGACCAATACAGACAAATGATATACAATGACCTATGGATATGTCCAATGAATGACCCAACTCCCTAAGACACACACAGACTACAGCAGGCCAGGCAGTTTGATGTAGGTTGTGAAAGCTAGGATGCCCAACACCACTGTGCTGGTATTTAAAGCTGGGATCTGACGGACACTGGTATCCCTCCAACCAGCAATTTAGGTAGGTCCACACACTGACATGGAGTATCTGGCATACCAGTACAGTAGTGGCAGATGTGTACAACTGCCAGCTGTGCTCCCGTCCAACCTACACATGTGAGAGCCATGTGCACCACCCACGGTGCTGTGTAGGACTGTGGTTGCAGTCGGATGTCCCCCCACGCTATGCAGACATGTAGCAACTGTCAATGCCACATGACCATTAGCTACCCTGCAGACACAGCATGACACCTGTCTGTGTAGAACGGAGGGGTCAGCAACACAGTACTAACTATCTGGACATGTGACACATGCGATACAGTTGACCATACTTGGCATGCTGACACACATGACGGTATGATGGTAATGTCGGTCGACAACATCGTAACAGTCATACTGGGCATGCTCACACACTGAAACACAGGATGGCCAGGCATGCATGCACCAGTGGAAAGGACATATCTGCCAGTACATTGCTATACTGTTGGATGACTGCGCTGTATGGTGTGTGTGGTCTATTGTCTGTACATATGCCATGGTCTGTTGTTAATTCACATGAGCTATGTGCACAGGGTACTGCTACCAACACATGAATAGGTTGGTTTTTGTTTGCGGACAGACTGACGCCTTTGGATACGGACTGGGTAAGGCACATTCCAGCAGATGGGAGCAGTTTTGCATGGGTTTGCACAGTGTTAAGCACTGCTGACCTCAGGTTACAGCACCTTATACCCGTTTAGACTCCACATTTCTTTGACAGTGCACTACTGGCATACTGGTAGACAAACACGCTTACAGCCACTTGCTCATTGACATTTCTGCTTACATTTGTCACTCACGCTGGGTGTGTGCGATCCCTTGTGATGCATATTACATCGGACTACATGACTACAGTATCGGGTATGTGCAACCATTTGGCGATGGCAGGCGTTCGACTGTACAGACTCGGCGGCCTGTCCAGTGACGTAATCATATTATATGCGTGTTCCTCATACAATCTGCTCCCCATCTACCTGATACATGGGAACCGATACTCTGCAATGCTGACATGTGAATATGATTTTGTTAACGCAGCTGTCCACCGAGTCATGCTACCGCATACCTACTGTACGTTTTCCACCTTTCAGATTGCACAACGGGAGACTGTAGAAGTGACACCTTTCCCACTTTGCATGGGACAGTCCCTCATTAGGCATATGTCACGTGACAATACCAGACCTCTCAACCAATCAGGGGCAAATTTCTACTGAATCAGGGACAAGTCAAGAAAACATCAGGGACAATCAGGGACACTTTAAAAAAGTAGTGCTATTAACTTGAAACATTGGCAGAATCAGAGCATATCAATTAATACACATTTCCCGAAGTAGTAAACTCAACGAAATAAGGAACTAGTCGACAATATATACAACCATAAGAAACTTGTTCCTCACAGCAACACAGTTCCACACCGACACCAACGAAAGTTTAAAACTTCTTTAATACAAACAAAAATTACTGTTGAGCGCTTTCATCTAACTTATATAGACTTCCTCAGAACAATTCTGTTACAGTTGAACTCAGTTTAAATACTTTTTTCAAAAACAATCTAATTGCTCATCAATTCATCAATTATGTATTTAAAGTGCCAGTGTGCAAATTCATATAAAACCATCCTTATAATACAAAAATCTAAGATATGTTAAAACAAGATATATTTAAAACAATTAATATTATTAAGTTGATTAAATAATAATGAGGATTCTATCTAGTATGCATTATGTATAAATAAAAATATATATTCCATTAAATACTGTTAAAATTCCACTTCATCAATTTGCTAAATTCTCTAATATAGGCTTAATAGATATGTGGTCATTGAGTCCAGGGTGGGTAGAGGCATTTAGTTTAATTTGCCACCTAGCTTCAAGTTCAGCTAGTTTCTTTTTAATACAACCACCCCTCGGGTTAGTTTTAGCTATTTCTAATATCCCAAAATGAAACTCATCACAACCATTACCTTGAGCAATATGCCTCCAAAGTGCATTCTTAGTGTCTTGTCTTTTAATATTATAATAATGGTCATAAATCCTCTGTCGAAGACACCTATCTGTCTTTCCTATGTAATAACAGGAACACTTGGTGCAATGGGCCAGGTATACTATGTGTTTTGTCCTACAGTTGCCTTTTTTAAAAATAATTTTTGTGTGATTTAAATCTTCTAACATAATGCTGTGCTTCTTTGTGATGTATCTGCATTGGTTACAGGTACCACAACATGTTGTTCCCCCTGTGGTCCCTACTTCTCCTTCATTTCCTTTTTTCCTTTCTATCTCGTTCTTCATATTAGTCCCATTCCTAGCCACAAACATTGGTGCTTTGCCAACTATCTCAACTATTTTTCTATCAGTTTTAAATAAACTCCAATTGTTTGAGATAATATTCTTCACCTCCCTACTCCATGGGGTGTGTTGTACTATACAAGCTCTATTATATTCTATACTTTCATCCTCTTTAGCCTTTCTGTTTTTGTTCTGCTCACTAAGGGGTCCAGTACCTAAAAGGGGGGTATATTTTTTACCCCATTCTTTCCTTACATATTCAGTTACATCAAGTACTAACCACCTAGGGTACCCTCTTTGTAAAAACATTTAGGCTATATTACTCAATTCTACTAGGAAATCAGCATAGTCCGAGGTCATCCTAGCTGCTCTAATACATTGACCTCTGATTATACTTCTTTTTTGACTAAAGGGGTGACAGCTAGAAAAATGTAAGTAACAGTTACTGAATGTTGCCTTTCTATGTATATTCGTTTTTATCCTGTTGTTCTCTATTGCTATCTGGGTATCTAAATATGCTATTTTGTTTTTATCAGCTTTGAAGGTGAATTTCAACCAACTACACCTTGTGTTTACATAATCTTTAAATTTTTCTAATTCCTTTGAGGTACCCTTCCATATCAGAAACACATCATCCAAAAACCGATAGTAACATGCCATATATTTGTACCATTTTGTGTTTATTATAAATTCATTCTCCCAGTCATATAAATAAAGGTTTGCATAAATAGGGGCGCAAGCCGCTCCCATTGCTGTGCCCCTACTTTGTATATAATACTCCCCTTCAAAAAATATGAAATTGTATTTTAATACAATTTCCATGAATTCCAAAATTAATATTCTCTTGTCATTAGTTAAATGGCTGGCTTTTTCTAACTGGGTTTCTAATCTAGATAGTCCGTCATCATGGGGAATGCTGGAGAATAAATCTACTACATCGATGGTAACCAGTATACATCCTGGTGAAATCATTTCTTTTTTCAGCCTACCTAAAAAATCCCATGAGTCTATAATAATGTGTTCTATAGACTTGTAGATGGGTTTCAACCAAACATCCACCACCTTTCCAAAATTAAAAGTTTTAGACATGCTGCCCGAAATTATGGGTCGAAACGGGGGGTCCAGCAAATTTTTATGGATCTTAGGTATACCTATTATGGTACTAATAATAGGTTTCTCAATCTTCAAATAGTTATATAGGTCAATACAGATCCTTTCATCAATTAATAAATCTTCAAGGTACAGATTGATTTTATTATACCCTATATTAACTTCGTTTTTAGATGATGTACGATAGTTGCCAGAATTAAATATAATATCATTGATCTTATTTACATAATCCTCTTGATGGTATAAGACTACCCCTCCCCCCTTATCGGGCTTCATGATTCTAATCATTTTGTTATTTTGCAATTCATTCAAAATGTCAACTTCCTTTTTATTAATATTAAAATGAATTTTATCTCTGTTCACTTTATTTTTAAGAGCATAGAGATCTTCCACAACAATCCTTTCAAACATGGCTAGTGTGCCGTTTAATAGGGGGGTATATGCACTCTTTTTCTTAAATTCTCCCTGCATTCCATTATTATTTTTATTATTAGTATTGTTATATAAAACTGCTAAATTTAGCTTTCGAACATATTTTTTCACATCTATTATTACATCCTCCACCTTAAAATTCCTTACGGGTACAAATTTCACCCCCCTGCTAAATAAGGTAAAGTGTTCTTTATTTAATTTTAAATTAGTGTAATTATGAATGTGAAATTGTTTGTAACTGCTAGTTATTGTATTAAGTTTCACTATCTCTTCTTCGTCCACCTTTGGTGTTGTTGGTACATACGCTCTTCCCCATTTTCCTTTTGATGGTAATACCTTGGCGTTTGCTTCTCCTTTGCTTCCTCCCATTCCCCCTCTTTTTCTAAAAAAACATCATTATTACTTGGATAGGTCCTATTAAATCTCAATCTATTGGTATTGGTATTCCTATTTCTTTCCCTTCCATCCTTGCTTATCCATTTATTACCATTACCCCTGGTTTCCCATCTGTAAGCTGTTCCCTTTGCATATTGCTCCAGGTCCCTGTTAAATTTCCTACATTTCCTATCAAATATTTTATCTACTTGATTCTGCACCCATGTGTACTGTGTGTCCATACTATATTCATATTCATTATACATTAAATCATTGACTATAATTTCATTCAATTCCTCTAGTTCATTCATTAATACACATATTTTTTTGTCATTACAATTAATAATGAACCGCATAAACGAAAATCCAAAATCATCAAATAATTTTGTACACTGCATAGTAGTTTCATCGTCCAATTCTATCCCCATGGGGTGTTTGAAAAATCTTAACCCCATAGGTACAATGCTAGTGTCCAAACATTTTTTCAAGTAGCCATTCTCATCCTGCAAACTTTTACAGGCTTTCAGTTTTTTTCCAAACGTATAAATTGAGTCCTTCAATGTATTGTTAACAGTTTGCGACTCATTATTGTCCCTTTTATTATTATTATTATGGAGGATATTATGCACTTTGGAGGCATATTGCTCAAGGTAATGGTTGTGATGAGTTTCATTTTGGGATATTAGAAATAGCTAAAACTAACCCGAGGGGTGGTTGTATTAAAAAGAAACTAGCTGAACTTGAAGCTAGGTGGCAAATTAAACTAAATGCCTCTACCCACCCTGGACTCAATGACCACATATCTATTAAGCCTATATTAGAGAATTTAGCAAATTGATGAAGTGGAATTTTAACAGTATTTAATGGAATATATATTTTTATTTATACATAATGCATACTAGATAGAATCCTCATTATTATTTAATCAACTTAATAATATTAATTGTTTTAAATATATCTTGTTTTAACATATCTTAGATTTTTGTATTATAAGGATGGTTTTATATGAATTTGCACACTGGCACTTTAAATACATAATTGATGAATTGATGAGCAATTAGATTGTTTTTGAAAAAAGTATTTAAACTGAGTTCAACTGTAACAGAATTGTTCTGAGGAAGTCTATATAAGTTAGATGAAAGCGCTCAACAGTAATTTTTGTTTGTATTAAAGAAGTTTTAAACTTTCGTTGGTGTCGGTGTGGAACTGTGTTGCTGTGAGGAACAAGTTTCTTATGGTTGTATACATTTCCCGAAGTAAAAGAAGTTTATAACTCTGACTTACTGTCATTAGTCATTAAGTGTGATTCACCACCTTTCCTCCAAAAGTCACTAATTTTAGAAGGGATTCAGAGGGACAGAGTTAAACTTTCAGTCAAAATCAGGGACATCCCTGAAAATCAGGGACAGTTGAGAGTTATGGACAATACTCTAGCCATTGCAACTGTCCTGTTTAGGGGACATTCTCATGTTGTACGTGTCTGTAGTGGTTGCTTGTTACACGTCTTGTATACCTGACATGTCGATATGTTATATGTAGTAGCATAAGCAACTTTAGTGCTGCTAGACTACGCTTTGATTTGTGCCAATATGTATATTTCTGTACTATGCATGGCTGTAGGTATGTTCTGCCCTGGTACTTCTGACATTTCTACAGAGCAGGTTCCACTTTGGCCATTCAGAATTGTGACGGCCCTATAGATCCTATATGTAGAGCTATCACATGTGTCAAGACAACACATACCCACAGCCAGTTGTAAACTGATGACTTCCACGGTTTGCATACGTTAAGGTTATTCTTGTAGCATTATAATTGCTAATACTGTTTCCTATTACATGTAGCTGTTTCTGATAAAACAAATGAATTTCTGACACTACTACACACACTATATAGCCTCCTTTCCTGAACTCACAGGCCATGTGCCATAACTGTCATTTTGCAGGACACAACTGTCCAGACAGATGTGTCCCTCAAAGGCGTATGGGTGTTGAACCTCATCTATTATGCTATCATCTACCTAAGGTGGTCAGCAAATTATGCACTTTCCATCACTAGCAGACCTCACATACCAATGGGTGTGAATGAACACTGTATCAAGAACAATGCATAACACCCTATGGGACACATTTAGATGATTGGTTCTATTAACCAGACACATTTACAGTCACAGAGCATATGTATTCATTCACGTTTGTCGAGGTACATGCTGTTTATGACTCATACATGTTGTCATCTGTCATTACCTGTATTCCTCCACCTATCCACCTAATATCACTAGTTCTGGAAGTGTTTAGTTGGACTTTGTTATATTCTGATTCATAACTATGGACGTCCATGCTAATCGGGTACACGGAACTTATTTGGTCTCTATGTATTCCCCCGATGGTTTACATACTATCCGGTAGATGTGCTCTTCAGGTTTGGGAGGTGTAGGCGTATGCTATGCCCACATAGGAATATTAATGACTTCCACTGGGCGGGCCTACTACATCTCTGGCAACCAGCACCTGCACACTTAAGCCCATTATTGCATACCCATGGTCCACCTACCTGGCATCCCTCTACAGCACTCATGACAAATACTTACTGTGAGCGCAGCTGGGGTATGAGCACACCCCTACACATTGCCCACTCTCCCCGTCTCGGGACACATGCACGTTTTGTCAACCCATGTATTATCACACTTGCACAACCTACTGTTCCATGTACACTTACATCCTGCTCACATCGATAACAACAGGTTCACACGTACCCTGAATTTTTGGGGTACTGCAAGGGAGTCCATTATCCATGTTTAAAGTGTAGACCTTGCAGATCTCTCCCACTGGTACTTTCCTACCGGTGTTTTGGACAGCGGCAGTGTATTGATCTGTATTGCCTGTCTGTATGTTTGACTGGCCTAGCTGGGTGGTGTGGGGGGTACAACGTTTATTTAGTGGACCTCCCAGTCACATATGCCCGGGCTGTAGGTATGTTTCCCCTAATTGCTGTAAAGTAACCTAGTTTGGGAGGGTGGCCTAATGGTTAAGGTGTTTGCCTTACAAACACAAGGTGCAGGGTTTGAGTCTCACAAGGGATAATTGGCTAGGCTTAAAATGGCTCGCAAGGGCAGTTAGCTTAGTACTAATCTATGAACCTATGAACCTATGTACATGTGTATATCTACAATGACATATATATTTGTTTTGTGTGTATGTCTATATATCAATACCTGTTGTTTGTGTATATATATCTATCTATGTATATCCGTAGTATATCCTTGTGTGTGTATATATATATATATATATATATATATATATATATATATATATATCTGTATAAATATATCTGTGTATATAAATATATATATATATATATATATATATATATATATATATATATATCTATATCTATATATATATATATATATATATATATATATATATATATATATATATATATATATATATATACACACACATTTTTATCTATGTATACATCTGTGTGTCCGTTAACCTATACATTTCCCAGACATAGACACTTACACATGTGTATTGGGTTTTATCCCTGATGCAACAGCATACTATTGCCTTAGTCATTATGACAGTGACACTTCACTCCGGTGAACTTGTGATCAGTATATTGCATGTTATACAGCGGACAGATGTCGCACGGTTTTCATGTCTGGGGTGCCGCTGATAAGTGTGATGTGATACAGTGTCATTCGACCTATTATTAGTATGCGCAGCCTATTATTCCTGCTACTGTGTTTGTTTCTGTGCACATTCATATTATTACTGTTGATAGAATGAGTGTTTGTGTTACTGAGATTGTACGTCAACATATTGATGTCTTCATGTAGTTGTGTCTTTCTGCTTTTCCCAGTTTGGGGTTGTCACAGCAGAACTCCATTCCGCTCATGGGTGGCATATAGGTTTTACGTGCTGGGCTGCCAGCCCTGACGCACAACGTCCGACAATGATATGCCCATTCACGCATGTCTTCACGCAAATGACGCTCTATCTGGGAATCGCACCTATGTACTAGCTGACCTCCATGGGCCACTCCATTGCACCCGGCGCAACATACCCTAACACTCCTGTGTCCATAATCGCATATCCATAGTTTCTCCAGCACACCCGTGTTGAGTTTCCATGCATAACAGCCATTATACACCGGATATCGCAGCATGACACACCTTTAAACATTGCCCTCTCCAGAGCGTTGGGGCCCTACACACATTTTGTACTGCCTCATGTATTCACAGGCTCACCATCCATTCATATTTGCACATACGTGCCTTTCCTGGTGTTATGGATTATGAACGGTTTGCGGGTTACAAGTGTAGGTGGTCGCAACATGTATTACATTCTGTCTGTTTACAATGTTGACGTAGCACTTCAGTGATGTTATGGCCACTGGTATAACCCTGCCTCTGGTGTGAATAGTGGTGCTCTACTCACACTTGTGCAGCTTTATCTGCCATAAGCTGCGAGCACTTTATAATTCCTTACTTGCTCTAGATTCCCTTCACAACCCTTATGTTTGCTTTCGGCGTTCCTTACATATCTATATACATGTTTCCCTTCCCATTTGACTATGTCATTCATTTATAGATACAATAAATATTATTCTGGACATCAGTTATAAATTCACTACAGGTATGCAATAGTCCTGTCAACAGATGTGACAGTTGGTTGGTGTACTTATGTGTACGAACCTCTGTGATACTCGGGGACTTGTTTCTACAGTGACAGGGACAAGGCTATGACAACTCAGGGACAATCATGGACACTTCTACCATATTAGTACTATTAACTTGGCACGTGTTGACAGATTCATAATACTACTAATTTTTTGCAGTTAAATGCATCTATTACTCTTCATTGTTGTAAGTAGTCATTCTCATTCAACACCTTTCCTCCAAAGGTCACTGGCTTTGTGAGTGGTTAAGAGGCTGGCCAGTTATTGTGTGAATGCTCTGACCACTGGTAGCATTGACATTGTCATAGGTACAGGTTGGGATATATGGGTACACCAGATTGTTTAGGCCAACACATAGCCACGGTCAGTGCAGGTTTAGAACATTCATTAGTTTCCTAGCTGTGAGCCTATACCTTTAGCACTTTTGTTGTTTGCCTATTTCTTGTATGAATTATGTTTATTCTATCCTGACGTGACCACTTTAGGCAACTGTTACATGCAGTATGGTACATAGTTATTTCCTACAATCACAGGACATTTGGCATTGTATCATTGTTGGTCAGGTCACACCTACACACACAGTAATTGTCCCTCACACAGTGGATTAGGGGGTATCCTGTTAACGTCAGTGCCTTCATCACCCTTATTCCATGTGCCACTATGCAAATGTGTGCAATATATTCTCTTCCTTATTCGTGTCGGGACACGTGCATCACGGGCAGGTGTTTGATCCTGGGTAGTAGGTTCTGCATGACCATCTAGGGCTGGACAGTCTCGTGCACCACTACTGCACATTCCAACTTGTGTCCAGATGTCTACAGGACTGGACATCATGTCTTGATACCCATTCTTATGTTTACACAGGTTACTTATCCCATGAGGGATATCCAAAAATTTAGCAAGACCGATAATAACAAGACAGATACCGACCATTCTTCTGGCGTTATGTAAATGTGCTGGGGGTTTTACATGCAAGGGATACATAGTTTGCAATCCTGAAACTGCCTAGGGTGACACTACCTACTACATATGCGTAGTGGTCACTATGTGTAGATGTAGCTGCGCCAAACTAGTAGGCCAAGTATGGCTGGATTTGGTGGATGTTCAGGTATGGGGGCAGGTTGTGTGCTGTGGAGGGGATGCTGGGTAGTCCATTATGCATCTAGGTGTGTTGCATTTGATATGGCCAGTTCCATCAGGACCAGTCTATGGGTATGTGGCGGTGACATTTCTGTACATTTGTATCGCACATTTTAATATTCATATGTTTGTGGGATTGTGTTCTACAGTATGGCCTGTCTGGTTGTATTGCAGATGTGTATACATGTTTTTGTGTTTCTTTCTGCTTCACCCACTGCTCCCTCATACACCTCCAGTTCACCTATTCTGCATACAACACAGTCTCGCCTTTGAGGATAATACCATTACCCATCCCCCACACACACATAATCCTGACACTCCATCCATCACTGCTTTGGTTGATGGCCCATGACACGGTCAAGGTAACACATTGAATACCCTACATATGTCAGGTACCTGTATGGTTGTGTGGACTACCCTGCCATGTTTGACCTTCCACATGCTATACCTCATGCACATAGGTACACGCCCATACTTAACTTTCATGACATGGTTGGTATACCCGGGTAATACCCGTTAAACTGTGACACATCCTGACAAGTTCGGCTTGGACTGCAGATGTCTGGATTTTGGCCAACTGTTCTAATCATTAGTAGGATGCCACCTTTTCCTATGTCCAGGATGGGATATATTCCGGACACACATCCGATTGTACTGGACAACACGTACCCACAGTCAACGCTATAGATAATACTGTTCCTTTCAGCCTACATGTTGCCTTATTGTTGTAGCAGTTTATATGCACCTTCTGTTTCATTTACATGCTTATTTTATGTCCTGTCACATATGGTATGTTAAATACGGACATACCTATTGTATGTGACTATTACATGTGTTGTGGGATATAATTCGGTCATACGGTTGCTAGATATTTACATTTATCATCTTTTTTGTTATGGACACATCTGCCCAGCTGTGTACCCTCCCTCACAATATGGGTCAGCTGGTGACCTTGACCATTGGGCTGGACGTACCTATTGGCGGCGCGCTAACATATGATGCGTTTCACTTCCACTTGGTATAACTGTCTACATTGCGTTGGACTACGGGCACACGGTTTTCAATGTAATTTGTTCGAAGGATAGGGACCCGTTATTCCCTACCGTGCATTTGTGTTTGCTTCTTCATTTTGTGTTTGCAGGAACTGTCTTGTATGCTTTGCATACGTTTCAGTATCCACGGACACTGACAGATGTGATTACTATTGCTTGCAAATTGTTATATGCAAGCATTTTCGGTTGCACTTCGACAGCTGACATTTCCACGCCTCCGTGCGGCACTTTGACACGCCCTATGCACTCGCGCTCCTTTCCTATGCACATGGCTGTGGCGGCAGCATGCCTTCATTAATATGCATTTGACACTACTGCACCATCTTCACACCACATGGTCGGCGCAAGCCTAATGCCGGCCTTGCGCCGAGCTTCATGAATCCCGGGGAGTATTTTTAATTATGAGTTTTTCATTCTTGCTTTATCTCTTGAGCTATTGAAATATCTGAGACATATTGATCTCTGCTGGTCATCAAAATCCCTTCTTCACTGCCAACTATTTTACTTCCTCAATCCTTATGGAAGACATTTTGCTTTTACTACCCACTTAAATTTCAACATTTCACATAAGAAATAGAAAGATACAAATGCAGAGAAAATTCATATGGTATTCTGGAAAGACTGACATACAGCATTTCAGAAAATTATTAACTATAGCCTATTGATGGCTTTTTGGTAGGATATAAATTACTTGTTTATGATTTGTCACTCATTATCATAATTATTTTAAAGCATTACCATGTTTTTCATTGGTGAAAAGCAACCAGGAACAGTATAAATACAACACAGGCAGCTCATTTAAATAATTATCAAGCCACTCATTACTGCAAATGACAGGAAACCAGAAGAACACAACACGTCATAAATAATATATGCAGTTAATTAAAAAACAGCATATAAATGGTTATTTTTCTACACCTCCCAATTTTGGTTGGTCTTACATATTAAATATAGAACTTAGACTGTACAGCAACACTTGAATTACTTGTGTCCCCAAATTATATGGATGGAAAATAAGTATTCCTCTTTTGACATAGACATATCCATAGTGTATTTTTCATAATGTCACATGTTGAGGAGCATTTAAAGCTAAGTCTCTTCTGCATTTATTACTATTGTCTGTTGTCCTGGTCCCCTTCAATAACGCACATCACACCAAATGACATTTGACGACCTTTATTAGATTTCCATAACATAGCTTTGATCAGCAACTTTATTAATTACATGATATAATTGATTCTTATATGGCATAACATCCTTGTAATGTTAATCAAGACAGCGTACCTACTCTCCCTGCCTCAGTAAGCAGTGTCCATACCTCTACTCACTTTACTTATGAAGCAGCGTCCCATCTCACTTCCTCCACCATTCATTGTAATGTTAATCAGGGTAGTGTACCTACTCACCCTGCCCAACAAGCAGGGTTCATACCTCTGCTCTCTTACTTGACTTATGAAGCAGCGTCCAAACTCACTTCATACACCTTCCATTGAATTACGTTCCATCAAATAAGCACCATCCTTACCTCAGCTCGCTTATCTATTCAGCAAGCTTCCTCCAACTACTCATTTCCTTTCCCCAGTTCCTTGAAATAAACATCCAGACAACAGAGGGGGAACAGAAGAGGCCCAGTGTATCCCTTTTCTCCATATACCCCCACTGATAAAATAACCCTACACCCCACCAACGAAAAGAGGGAGGGTGGGTGGGTAGCAAGTTCACACCAAAATGTGATTGCTTAACCACTACACTAGACTAAACCTCTTAAGCCCCTCCCCATCATTATCTCATTTCCTCCCCACCATCCCTGCCTCCACTTAACCCTTTCCCCTCCCCAACCCACTTAAATCCCCTTAATCTTAGCCTAACCCCCCATGAAGATGTCCCGGGACAACTTAGTTTGTTGCCAAACTTCATTTGTCCTGGTCCCCTTCAATAACACACATCACACCAAATGACATTTGACAACCTTTACTAGATTTCCATAACATAGCTTTGATCACCAACTTTATTAATTACAACTATTCATGATATAATTGATTCTAAATACAGCATAACATCCTTGTAATGTTAATCAGGGCAGCATACCAACTCACCCTGCTCCAGTAAGCAGCATCCATACCTCTACTCACTTTACTTATGAAGCAGCGTCCCATCTCACTTCATCCACCATTCATTGTAATGCTAATCAGGGTAGCGTACCTGCTCACCCTGCCCAACAAGCAGGGTTCATACCTCTGCTCTCTTACTTTACGTATGAAGCAGCATCCCAACTCACTTCATACACCATCCATTGAATTACCTTCCACCAACTAAGCACCATTCTTACCTCAGCTTGCTTATCTATTCAGCAAGCTTCCTCCAACTACTCATTTCCTTTCCCCAGATCGTTGAAATGAACATCCAGACATCAGAGGGGGAACAGAAGAGGGCAAGCCTATCCCTCTTCCCCACCAACCAGCCTGACCAGGCTGTTCCCCCTCCCTTCTACCCAAAATTGTTCAACCCATTTCCCATAAAGGGAAGGGTCAAGCCAAACATCATTTGGTGCACCCAACATCTGTAAAGCACCTTAAAATCCCGTCATAAACCTCTTTGCCATGCCCTCACTGAAACACACCTTACTGAAACTAAATAAAGTAGGATTACCATGACCCCATTGTAACACTGGAACATCCACACTAAGAGAACACATACCCTTTTAGCCCGCTGCCTTCAAAGCTGAAATCATGGCTCAACCTGAATGTATTGACAGCCTATAATCACAACAAACCACAAACTATAACCCCTTGAACTCAAGACGGCACCCAGTCAAACAACTAGTAGCAAGTCTCACCCCCAAGACCCTGTTAACCGTAGCATATCACCATAGCCCACCCACTACTCAGTTCTATATGTGCAACAACTCCCATTACCATAGGGAATAGTCTAACTTAAAAACTTTAATGTCCTAACCTTAGATGGCAGAAATCCAGCACCCCTTGACCTAGTTCTTGAAAACTCACCTATGCTCAACAATGAAATTATCTACCGGCCAAGCCATAAACACCCCCAATTCACTCATTACCAAACCTTTCTTAACCCCTGTTTGTCCCGAGCCTTTCCTCCTCAAAAGCTCTCTTTCCTTATGTTACCTACACCACTAGTATCCCACAGCTGCCTTATCCTGCAACCAGGCTTCCTTAAGCCTTCTAAGTTCCCTGTAACAATGCACCCAGTTTCTAAAACTACCCCAACACAACCACCTACCTACTATGCTTCCTAAACTCATCCTGTGGGATCCCCACACTCCTCATAAACCATCCCTGACAGTTTTCCCCTTTGGCACCCTTTACCTACTTCCTTACTTGCACCCTATACAAATACAATAATCAGTTCCCACTAATTAAACACAGAGCTCAACTGTGCCTTACTAAGATGATTACTTCGATCCTCCTTGTCCCATTCAAGTGGCAAAAATGTCCATTCTATCAAAACACCTTTCAAATCCCCTTTTCAAGCCATCACATGATGCCTTCTGCACTCCAGCAATCTGCAAAGAAAGAAACAATGATAAATTCTATGTGCACACATACCATGATTACTTAACATGGAGGTACTGACCAGGACCCCTGCCACCCCATCAAACCTTTACCTATAGCCAATGGCCATGCTCCCTTTACTATTGAATGCACGTGCCCAAAAGCAAGGACAACTTTCAAAATTAATCTAACATACTAACGGTTAATAGAACAAATTGTATAACCCATTAACCCTGATATCACAAACTCATAATGCCTGTCCTTCTCTGACTAGCAGTGTAAAATCCTCTACCAAAACTCAACTTTGAAAATCACTTACTTCCATCCATAACTGTTGCCCACTTGAGTTCCCCTGTGTAACCTTCTCACCTGCCACTGCTTCCATGATCTGAGAATTCACTGTATTGCCACAACTGGTACTTGGCACACCACCATCTACAAAGAAAAGGACAAAATTAAACTCTAACAGTAATGAGCAGGCTCCACCTTATACCCACCTATTCCAAATTTCAACTGCAGCATTCCAAGACCCCATCTGCAATAAAGAAAAAGACATGTAAAACATCCAAGATACATAACACACATTCTAAGACATCTTCAAAGACAACCTATCCTGCCAACCCAGGAAGAAATGTACCACCGCCACTCCCATCTATGAGAAAGCAGCCATAACTGAAGCTATGCATCCAATGACCCTATCAAATACCCAAGATAAATTTATCTAGCAGTCGAGTACGTTAAAATTAAGCCCCACACATGAAAGAACCTAGGGGGTGAAGTTGTATATGTGTCTTGTGTAAAATAGCCCACTTAGCAATCAACCTAACTCATAATAGATTGTGAATTCTGTGCTCTAGTCATTTGGTTGAACCGCACATGGCTGCACTAGGAAGGGAGCCTTAACATCCTTCCAAATTAACTGCCGGACAAACAGCCATACGCAGCCACGCTGGCTACCATTTTATAAATAAAGGCAGGGCTACCACCACTAGTTGCAGGAAAAGCCATCCCCAGGATATACGAGCAGAACAAAAATGTGGACACTCTACAAAGTCGATTATGGCAACAAGTACCTAGAAATGGAACTAAAACTAATTCATCTCATTAATATATATGGATTTGACTCTTTTCTGTTAAAGTAGGTCATATGCAGTCACCAACAACATGTCGTGAAACCAGTGAATCAGGCAGAAGGCATGCAAATAAGAACCTGACCATCATATGTTAAGCGCAGACACTAACCTTAATGTTTTGTTATCTGTTTCACAGCAAAGCTACTGCCCACCTTTAACACTGAACCAGCATATTTGAACCATCCTATGAACTTCCTAGTTGAAGTTGTTAGACAGCTGTTAGTATGTGCTCCACAAAGACCATGGTGGCTGCCTCCTCCAACCTGCCCCTTTTCCAGTCCAACTGGTTATCCAAGAACCTTGGCAGCATGTACCTGAGCCCTGCGCAACTGAAACTCACCATCCCCAAATCTTCCCTCCATTTTCTCACACACCTATCCTGCTGCCATTATGTCCCACCTGCATCAGATAGCATAAAGAAAACTTATCTTTCTGATGGGATCAGGCTGCAGAGCCAATAATGACATAACAGTCACGTCTCAATGAAAATAATAACCAGCCCATGTACCTGCAACACCACACATGACGAGGTTCTGCTTGGATATCACCAATAATTAAAGGAAGCCAAGATGCTTTATTAAGTATGTTAAAGCTGACACAAAATTACAAGACAAGGTGCATTAATTATTCTGACAGCATCTTATTTACTGCTGAAATCTGCTGAGATGTCTGTACCCAGTTTCAGCTTAGTTTTGATTGTGTAAACCTAGCAAATGGCATGACAAAACATAACTTAATCCCCTATGCATTTTACAGTACAAGACTAGCTTTCTTTCTCCAATTTTACTCAACACTATGGATATAGCCTGCTGAAGTTAACATTTTTAAAAATAATGAAATGGATTTGGACCATACAACTGTACTTAAAACAGAAAACATGTCTTAATGTTTCAGTTATTTAGTTTCCTCACCAGTTTCCTTGTTGGTGTGTCTGCATCAGGTAGATCTTAGAGGGGCTTAAGAGGTTTAGTCTAGTGTAGTAAAATGTGATTGCTTAACTATTACACTAGACTAAACCTCTTAAGCCTCTCCCCATCATTATCTCATTTCCTCCCCACCATCCCTGCCTTCACTTAACCCTTTCACCTCCCCAACCCACTTAACTTCCCTTAATATTAACCTAACCCCCCATGAAGATCTCCTGGGACAACTTACTTTGTTGCCAAACTTCATTTATTGTCTCTTTTGAGCATACACCTGAGAATTACTTTGTCAGTTCTGAAGATCTGCCTGATAAAGACACAACAACAAGGAAATTGGCGAGGAAACTAAATAACTGAAACATTAAGACATGTTTTCTGTTTTAAGTACAGTTGTATGGTTCAAATCCATTTCATTATTTTTAAAAATGTTAACTTCAGCAGGCTATATCTGTTCTGTTGAGTAAAATTTGGGAAAGAAAGCTAATCTTTAATGCTTAAGTGAAACTTTTGAGTCAAATAGCTAAACATGCATGGACAAGGGCCACAAAGTAAAGTATGTAACCTATGAAGGTGCTAGACAAAGAAAAAACACAATAATTACAGAAAGTATAAGCATAAAAAGGAAAGTAAGAAAATTTGCACTTCCAATTCTTAACATGATCATGACATAAACTATGATTCACAATGCTTATTTCAATGATGAAGTAGTTCTATAACATGGTTTTACAGCTATGGAAGAGCACTGAACATATGCAAGCATACCTGAATGAAGATATCAGTATTATAGGACGTGCTGGAGGGATAGATTTATCACTCAGAGACTCCCTATGCTGTGGAATAAAATCCCAGTCCATGTGAGGCAGAGCACCTCGCTGGCTCTTTTCAAGAGAAATCTTGACCTGTGGATGGGAGATCGTAGGTTTACCCTGGGAATCATCTCTGTGTCACTGCTGGACAGAGGCACAACAAACTAATGGGCACAGTATTTTTTCATATAAGGGGTGGCGTAAGCCACAAAACTTTGGGCTAGGCTTATAAATGCCTTAGGGCAGATAGCCTAGTATAAACCTATGAACCTATGAACCTTTGAACCTATATATGGGTAATGAAAAAATGTACGAAGCAATAACAAAATTAAAAGGCAAAATGTATGAAGTAATAGCAGAATTAACAGGCAAAATGTACGAAGCAATAGCAGAATTAAAAGGCAAAATGTACGAAGCAATAGCAGAATTAAAAGGCAAAATGTACGAAGCAACAGCAGAATTAAAAGGCAACAGTTGTACAAGAAAAGATAGAAATGTACTTTCCTCCAGATAAAAATACATGCTTAAACATTTTAACATCAAACAAGTACTACAAAAAGAATGTGAAGTAATAATTATGTACTATATTAAAGTCACTCCAAAAGAAATATGATTTCTCAGACTTAGGTAAAAAAAAAAAAATAAAAAAACTCAGGTGGCATGAAATGCACATCAGAAAAAGCCAAACAAAAAGCAGTTTATGATGCAGAATGCATTGGAAGGATATCTACTAGATTTGGAAGGTTTCTGGAAATGTCAGGTATACAAGCAATACAAAATTCAGTGCAAGAGAGTATTAACAATCACTACAGTTAAAATGAAAAAATCTGCCAAGAACGTAAACACAGGGATAAATACAGAAAATGGCTCATTGTATTACTAGGGTCTATATTAGATCAGCGAACACTTAAAAAAGCAAATGCTGATTGATCGACCTTATGTAAGCGAAAGCTTACAATCTCGAACTGTCAGATCAGTGATTTTTTTTCCTAGGGAAAACAATCACTGATCCAAAACACATACACACAACACAAGCACACCAAACAAACAGAAATCCAACACATGCACCTACAATTTGACACCTAACCCTGCACTAAACTATGCACACACCACTAACTATCCGCTTACCTTAACCCAAACCCTAACCCTAAGGTCCGTCACTATCACACACTCACCTCACCCGCTCCCTAACCTTAACTGACCTAAACCTGCCCTAACCCTCATGTCCACAACAATCGCACACATACCTAACCCGAGTCCTAACCCTAACTCACCTAACCCACTCTAACACTCACATCCACACAATCGCACACTTACCTGAATCTGACCCGTAACTTTCCACCACAGCACTGAAAATACCGAAGCAACAGAAACGGACAACCAAATTCTTTCCCTAGGAAAAAAATTAGAGTTTCTGTTGCTTCGATATTTTTAATTTTCGCTAAAATAAGGTCGATCAATCAGCGTTCACTTGTTTAAGCATTTGCTGAACCTATTACTACTGTAGAAAATCATATTTGCACCAGGTCGAATGCAAAACAAAAAAGCAAAATGAGTAATATACAAGAAAATAAATTACTTTGGAAGATTTTCCAGTGGAAATGCAAAAAAAAAAAAAAAAAAAAATCAAATACAGGATATGCTTTAGAAGATGTCAAACCAAGAAAGAAGGCTAATGTGTAACAAATACTCAGGCAAAAAAATGCTATTCACCAAGATCCAATAATAGTAGTCGATATAGGCCCTTTTTAAATTTGATAATAAGGGGCACTGAGGTGCACCAATTAATCACAAAATCCTTGAAAGTTATGCTGATGGCATGATACTGGTAATGAGAAGTGAGAAAACATCACTTGGTCGATCATCCAATTGAAAAGTTAAAATATAAGATACTGAGCCGATCAATGCAGACTACCCATTTTAACAGACGGTTTAATTCAGCAGTGTAGGTTTTTTCATACATAAGTAGATAGCATCATAAGCACTCAAGTCAGGCAAGAATAAATTCTATTATACTACCAAGAGAAAATTATAAATGGACAGAATAAACAATTTTACATTTTGTGGAAGAATCAGATTAATTAAAATTCTGTCTTTCTAAACTGTCTCTCTTTTTAAAGGAACTCATTCTACCAAACCTTACAAATTTCAACACAATAAAGAGAACTAGGGAGCACACTATTGCTCTCCTGGGATAACATCATAACTTTTACTGATTTGCCGCTAAACTTCCAAAACTTTGTTCAACTTGCAACAAATATACAAAATTAGAATGCATTTATAAGGCTGCAGATTTGACTTAATAAGCTCTGTACACCTTTTTCAAGACATGTATTTACTGGGTTAGTCCCAAAAGGTATGGCCTATTTTCAGGTGAGACCTGATGTAATATTTATACCTACTAGGTAATTTTGGCCAGGATACTGATGAAATTCCCTTAGTGTTTTGCTTTAGCTTATTTCAGTTGTTAGGGTGACTAGAAAGGTAGCATAGAAAAGTAGAAGATGATCTCTAAGGACAATTCTAAATATCATCATGTTATGGCTGAAAAGGGTGCTTCAGAGAACAAAAACTAATGGACTGAGTCCATATTATTAATCACTCTTAACTGGACAGCTTGCGATTTCTATTTTTGCTGAAATGTTCAAAGAACAGGCATCGTAGAAGCAGTTGTGTTTTCCAGAAAGGAAGCAATGGAAAGGTATGGTACTACTTTCAGTAACACTTCCTTAGTGACAGAAGACCAAGACAATGTGGCTCATCATTTGAGTGATGACATTTCACTGAAGAGTGGTTGTAGAAGCAGACAACTCAACAAAGAACTTTTGCATGTTAAAATGTATGCTCTAGGTATTACTGGAACTAGGTCATCTAGTAGAAGACCTACATTTTAAGGTTCATAGGTGTATACTAGGCTGACAACCACTAGAGTCCTTTTAAGCCTAGCAGGGCAACCCAAATTTGACCACAAATTTAATTTATATAGGGGATGATTTACTGACTGACTGACTCTGTCCATCAGAGACATAGATGCCAGACTAGGGCTGAACTTACAATTACCCATTCTTTGGTCCAAGTTGCACTTAAATAGGGATAGGGAGGAGCCTTGCTTCATATGGATGGGGAGCCTGTTCCAGAGAATGGGAATTCTCTGAGAAACATATCTCTCTCACCAACATATCCTATTTATGTCACAAGCAAAATTTACCAACATGTCCTATTTATGTGACAAGCAAAAATTAGGTCTTTTAATCTAGCAGTTCTGACGTTGATTGTTTTGTGGACAGGCAAAACATTTCATAAAAACACAGTCCAGAGATGCCTTGTAAGCCAGGCAAAGATCACCCCTCAGACGTTTGCATAATACTGAATAAAGAGACAAGATTTTGTGGTGATCAGCAGAGTGCATTGTGCTTACTCCCTGTATTCTTTCTGTAAGGAAACTTTGTAGATGTTCCAGTTGATGTATGTGTCTGGTCAGGTACATACCAAAGCGGGCATTTTACACTATGATAGGTCTGATGAGGGACAAGGGCAGTGGTATTATGACCTGTCTGCACCTAGATGCCATGTATTTGCTTATAAGCTGAGTGACACAGAAGGATTTTCTTACTACCTTGGACACATGTTGAAGGCTAGGTTACTATCTACATGAGTTCTCAGATTCCTTACTACTTTGGGGGTGTTTTATTGATGGCATAGTTACCTGGGAAGGCCAGCTTCCCAAAAGATACAATAATGCATTTCTTGGTATTGAGTTTTAAATCATGGCTTTGATACCAAGTGTTTGTCTGTGTTAGACCTTCCTGTTGAGTGTTTTGTTCTTAGGGGAGATTCTATGACTGTTGCCAGTTTGCAATTATCTGTTAACCTGGTTAACCAGAGACCTTTGACATTGCCTTCGAAATCTGAGAATTAGACGCCAATGAGGACTGGGCTTAGCTCACAGCCCAGGAGACTCCACTGGTGACAGGTCTCTTTGTTGAGGTGGCTTCACCAGTTCTAAGCTCCATAGTGCTAGCAGGGAGCTGGCTAGCTAAAAGTGTTTATACCTAGTTCTGTACATTTATTGCCAGTTCCTGAGTGGAGAATTGTACCCGATGCTTTAGCCAGATCTAGGTAGGCAGTATACACCATTTTCTCCTCATCCCTAGTCTAATGACCTCTTTAAAGAAGTCCATTAGATTCAGTAAGCAGGACCTTCCTTTGACAAATCCAAACTCTAATGGATTCAGTGTCTGGAGGTCTCCTATGTCCTTGTTGATAATTTCAATGATAATTCTTTCTATGGCTTTGCAAATAAGACTAATTAGATTAATGGGCCTGTAGTTTCCAGGATTGGTTGAGGGACCTCCCTTACGAAGGGAATGACTATCACAGCCCTCCATTCTTCTGGCCTAAAGTCTGTTTTAAGACTATAGTTAAATAATGACTACAGGGATCCTGATAAATCATATTTTAGATTGTTCAGGACATTATCTGAGCCAATTGAGCCATGTTCTTGACTTTAATGAGCACATCCAGTGCATGCTCCCTAGGTATAGTTGGAAGTTGGATGATGGGGGACAAAGTTAGAAACTGAATTTGTCTGCTAACAGATTCACTATATCGTCAGGCTCAATGAGTAACCATCAGGTCAACAAAATGCTGTTTCTGACATAGCTGAAGAAGGCAACATGGTTATCTTTCACCTAGGAGGCTATCTTAACCTCAAAGTTGGTTTTGCTTGACCTAATTAGGCCTCTTAGTTGTCTATTTAGATTACTGAGAGTTTTTTCCATGTTTATAGGAACTACCCTTCCTGATCTTTCCCATAATTTGTTTCCTTTTGTTTTATATCCTGTTTAATTTGGGATGCCACCAGTATGGTTTGTGTCTGGGGCTAGTTCTGGGCTTGCTTCTGCTAAGTACAGCAGCCTGTATGCAGTCATTGACATGGTTTTACAGACTTTCTAACAGCAATTCAGCATAGGCTGCTGTGTTTTTAGGGTTTGGAGGGACATTGAACTTTGATAAACCATCACTTAATAAAAGATAATTCGTTTTGGAATATATACTATTACTGGTTTAAATGGGATTATGCTGTTGATTTTTATTTCAAAGGAGGTAGCTTTATGGTTGGACCTTACCAGGGTGGATGTGACATGGGGAGGGTGCAGTGTTTTTCCATATTTGTGATCATGAGGTCCAGTATGTTGAGGCTTGTAGTGGATGTATGCACTATTTTGACAAGGGAGCTTGTATTTATGAAATCCATGCATCTCTGTGCCTGTAGATTCGAGGATGTGCAGGATTCCCCGTATATAGAGGAATAGTTAAAGTCTCCCATGAGTAGGGTCTTAGGTTGAATGGTAAGTTTTTCCAGTAGGTCTAAGGATGCATTGTGAGCTTCTTGAGACACAGAGGGTTACCTAAATCTAACTAGGATATAGTGCAGGATTTTCTCTTTGGTGATCTGCACATGGAGGAACTCCAGCTCGTCATCCTGTTTGAACACCCTTTAGGTATGCTTGTTAATGATATACATGTATATTGAGACACTTCCACCTTTAGCCCTTGTCTGTGCAGCTACTCATCTAAAAGTGTGAGAGGCAGTGAAGCCTTGCACTACCATGGTACTCTGCTGTTTTGAAACCTGTAGTTGCACAGATGTCTATTTTCTTTAGTTTGAATAGGGCTTGAAAGGAGTATATTTTTTTATTTAGGTTCCTGGCATTGAGCAATAACACCTTGAGGTTTAGTTGAGTACATTTTGCTATGTCAGTAGGTTTGACAGTTTGGCATTACCTAGAAAAAGCAGTATGGGGGAGTTTAAAGTATTAGCCAGTATTTGAAAGCCTAGAGGGGACAGGTGCAGACCAGCTTTGGCAACGCAACATGGTCTGTTAACCATGTCCTTGCAAGCAGACAAATATTGATTTCCCTTACAATGATAGCCAGTTGTTGAAATTAATCATTTTTTGCTCATATTGTGGCATCATCCTTGATGATGGTAATATGCTGCTAAATGCAAGGCCCATCCCAGCTGAGACACATAGGCTGAAGGTACCATAATGGCTCTCTTCATATAGCCCAGGGAGGTATATCTCAGGTCATTTACACCTACAAGAACTATAACGGAATCATACTGGTAAATGTGGACTAACGACTCGAGTGTGTGCGGGATTTGGTGGATCCTTATTCCAAATAAGCAACTAAGTGTTATGTTTTCCTTGTTCAGCCTGGTTAGAAGGGCATCAGTATATCTTGCAATGGAGTCCAGTTTAAAGAGAGTCAATGGAAGCGTGTTTGTTTGTTTGTCTTAGGGGCTTAATGTTTGGGGTTTCACTAAGAGTGTCAATATATTTGGTGTTAGATGGGTTTTTTTTCTGAGTGCCTTTGGGCTTGCTGAGGTATAACGTTGACAACAGGTGGACTAGACAGTCTTTGTGTTTAGGAAGATTGCTTTTAAGTGCCTCAGCATATGCTAGATTATATGTATGTTGTGTGCTACTTCAGGTGAGTGTTGTGTGCGTGGGTTTAACATCCTGATGAGTATCTATATGCAAGAGTTTAGCCTCAGGTGTCATTGTGCAAGCACACCTCTCTCATACTGTGTCTGTTTCTTTAAGGATTAAGTGGTTGTCAGTAAATATGAGACAATTGGTACATTGTCTCAAAATGCCAATATCCACCAAGCTGGCTACAGAGAAATTAGGAAATTGCATATCCATACTGTTCAGACCTTTAATTGGTGAGCTACAGAAGGGTAGTGTATTGGGGTTAGAAGGCTATTAAGGGTGCTTTGTTGGTGATAAGAGTGCTTTACTGGGGCAGATTATTTTAAACAGTACTAAATATATACTAACTTTAATGTTTACACTAAACTGAATTCTACTAAATCAGTAAGTATTGGCACTTGACACCTAACTAGCGGCTTTAAGCTTGTCGTTGCACAACATATTGCTCTATATTGTTGCTTTACAGGGTACGGTTTTATGAACCATTCTATAGAGAAAATTTGCTTTCTAGGAATTTGTTACCATACAGGGCACTGCTAACCCATGCAAACACACAAAATTTATAGCGGGACAGAAAAAAACAGAAACTAACTAATGAGCCCTTTATCCAATAAAATGACTAAACTACTATTTCCCAACTCATATAGACCAGGCAAATACCTCCTGCCACAAGATGAATAAACCCAGCCCTCCTAATGTAAAAGCAAAGAAGATGAGATCCACAACTGCAATACTACCACAAACCAATTAAACAGCTAGCTGGAAATCCCTTACTGAAGGTGATTTCAAGGGGTCTACCTGTAATTATCGAAAACCCACTTCACTGAAGTTCATGATGATGAGACGACATTGCCGAAAATGTATTTTTCTACATGTGCACATCACTGGAATTTTACTCTGGAAAAGGAGACACTTGGTCCCCAGGTTAAAACATACCAAGCATATCAAACTAACCAAAGTGGGGGGCTTCACACCTGCGACCCCCACCCCCCCTAACTAAATATACCAATTCCAAGATTGCGCTATAGTGGAGAAAAGAGCAAATTTCCCCATGGAGGCCAAGTATCTCCTTTCCTGGAGTAAAATTCCGGTGATGTATGCATTTGTAAAATTAAGTTTCCGGCAATGTTGTCTCATCATTGTGAACTTCGGTGAAGTGGGTTTTCGATAATTACAGGGAGACCCAATTTCAAGGCAGTTTTACAGCAGTAATGGTGAGAGGAAGAACAATTTATTTTACAAAAAATACAGTGAAATGTGTACATAAAAGCAGGAAACAACAGTGATCACTCAAATAACTTAATCAAGTATGATTTAGCAATCAAAGGTACTTAACTTTGCCTTGATGGCACTGATACAAGAAAAATACTTCTGGAATGCAGGCTAAGACTCCAAACTCTAAGCTCTAGGAAAATCAGCAGAAGAAATTTTACAGTGAAGAAGGTTTGCTCAGCAACAATACCGGTTTGCTGGATAGGCACTCAATATTATGGATCTATGGAAAACAATGGGTGGGAAGAGTACATACAAAGCTTATACAACAGTCAATAGCAATGAATGAGGGGAGCAAGGGGCTTTCAAAATCAGATTGCCAAAAAGGTGGTGGCCAGAGTCACAGGGCTTCATAAACCTGTTGTTAGGATACTGAATCAGGATGATGAGCTTATAAAGGTAGGGTTATAGAACCTTTGGGAGTTTCATCACATGATGTTGATACATTGACAGAATCAGCCACTGACCTGTTTTCTGAAGTTACTTGCAAATATCATGATATTGCCAATATTCTTCTGTTTCTGTTTTAACAAAAAAGGTAGGGTTTGCATGATATAGCTATAACGGTTTACTGTTAGATTTTCGAAGTGAACTATGTCGACTGCACTGTTGTCGAACACGGAAGTTTGAAAATGGTAATATTGAACAACAAAAGCCAACCTAGGAATGGTTTTAACATGGGTTGAGATAGGTGTTCAGTGTTATTGCCGAACTACAAACCTCTCACCTATCTCGACCCATGTTAAAAACCGTTCCTAGCTTGGCTTTTGGTGTTCGATATTACCATTTTCGAACTTCCGTATTCGACAACAGTGCAGTAGATGGAGTTTGCTTCAAAAATCTAATAGTAAACCGCTATAACATGTCTAAAAGCTTTCAAACCAAATACAAAGTAACTGTGCAATTTTGTTCATCTGAACTGGAATTTAAAGATATAAAACTGTTATTTTGTGGGCACTGTAGCTGTGAATGACATTCAGCCTATTTATGATGACATGCACTTATAGACTAGTGGGTGCATTTTTTACACAGAATTGAAATGTATGAGTGGCTATTCAGTATATTTACACAGTTTAATGTCTGTGGATGGATATAAGGCATTACAAAATAATGCTGTGCTTAATACAAGGAAGCAGGCATAATCAAAAATGGTATAAGTTATTATGATATAAGTGAAATATGGAACAGCATGTTGGGATGAATTGTCATACAGTACAATCAATACCTTCATATTAAAATGTTGTTTATCTGAAAAAAACATCTTCTAAATTTCTATTAGTGCACTCTTTTGAGACACTATTGGTAATTTTGAGGGGGACATACATCAGATGTAGATGGGAACACCATGGCAATGGGGATGGCATACATGGAAATTATAGAAATTCTTATGCAAAATTAGTATGATCTGTTAGAAACTGAAGGAGATGATAATGAAGATGACACTGATTTGGGGGCGTGGCCAAGGATGAACACAGGATAGCAGCAGATTTCTTCAACTCCACCAATTTCATTACATTGACAGGAATTAATTACTTAAAAAATTAATTTTTGAAGTAATTTTCTTTCTAAATATGTTTGTTTTATATAGTTCTTGAACTATATCTAAAAAAGAAAGGAAATCTTAATAATATTCCTGTCAGAAATTACTTTGGAAATTTTCCTGTCAGTTTATCAGTCTGAAATGAGTTCCAGTAAGACAAATTCTCAAGACTCCAGCATCAAGAAAGAACTTCAGTCTCTGATAATTATAGTCCAGCAACTTACTGCTAAGATGGATAAAATGGATACTAAAATAGACACTTTCATAGAAAAAACTACAAAACAAATAGACTTGTTACATATGGACCTGCAACAACAGAAGATCCAGATGACAGGCATAGAAGAAGCTGTGAATGACATGGAAAATAGAATACAAGAAGAGGAAATCAACATTGAGTTTCTGCTGAAACAAAATACACATTTACAAACAAAGCTGGATGACCTGGAAAATAGATCTAGGCGCAATAACATTAGGATTTTTGGACTGCCAGAAAATATTTACGGTAACAATATTACTTCTTTTTTAACAACATGGCTCCCTAAAACTTTAGATTTACCAGAAGCATTCTCTTTTGGTATCGAAAGAGCACATAGATCTATAGCTAATACTAACTCTAACAAAAACTATCCCAGATCAGTTATAGTTAGATTTCTATCATCTTTTGATAAAGAGATGGTTCTTAAATCTGCTTGGGCTAAAGCTCCTGTTAAGATTAATGAAACAACTGTGCGTTTTGACAATGACTATTCTTCCATGGTATTAGCTAAAAGAAAAGTTTTTCTGCCACTAATAAGGGAGCTTAAAAAAGCACAGTTTAAAACATACCTTCTGTTTCCTGCCAAGCTTAAAATCTTCCTTCCTGATGGTCCTAAAATTTTCGATGACTTAGACTCTGCTTTACTGTTTATCAAAAAAAATAAGATTTTGGAAAGAATAGAAATGGAATAGGCTAGTCCTTCGTTAAAGAGACTGGCAACTGAAACTTCGTGGAAGACTTCAGAGGAGAAGAAGAAGAGACTAAAAAACAAATGATTTGTACTATGTTTTTTTTTCTCTCTCATCATTTTATTTTATTATTAATCTTTTTAAATATAGTTCCTGCATTTCCAAGAAGCAACAAATATTTTGAAAAAGATTTAATCAAAGTTATTCTCTGTGTGCAAAGAAATGTTTTGTTTCATAACTAGTCAAAATATCTGGAGATTTAATGGCAAGCTGTGATTTAACTTGTTTCTCTTTCTGAAGAGGAAAAATAAGGTCAGTAATTTGATACATTTTTTTCCTTTAAAAGTTTATATGTTCTTCAAATGCTATTCCTAATTATACTTTCTTGATTACACTGCTTATGCTTGTTTGTAAATAATCTGCCATGCTTTAACCAATAATAATTAGAACTAAATAATAGTAAATAATATGTTTTATTTTTAACTCTATTAATATAAACAGTAAGTAACATTCTATTGTATATACTTCTTAAAGCTTTCTCTTACATTTTTTTTTTATTTCTGCCTTACACCTTTTTACTTTCTACTCTCTTTTCTTTTCTTTATTAATATATAGAAATGCTTTTGATCATATAGACACAGTAAATAATAAGATTTGCATAGGAGTTGAGTTGGGACAAAACTGTTGAGTTTTGTTACTTATTAATAATTTTGGGCTTGATTTCACTTACATAGAGTCTGTAATAACCTGTAGAATGCATTGTGAAGGTTTTGTCATGTTTAGATGCATTTACACTGCTAAATGAATGTTTGTCACTAGTTTTTAATAAGTTTCCTGCCAAAATGTTAAGAGAGACAATCTGGGATGTGGGCTGTCTCATGCACAGTGTCCATGAGCTACTTCAAAAGCTTCAACTCTCAGAATTCTCACAGAGAAGCTGAAAGCAGCTAGTCTCACCTTTGACCTAGATATCACACTGACACATCACAGATACAGGAATGACACTATCTAATTATACTTTCTTGATTACACTGCTTATGCTTGTTTGTAAATAATCTGTCATGCTTTAACTAATAATAATTAGAACTAAATAAAAGTAAATAATATGTTTTATTTTTAACTCTATTAATATAAACAGTAAGTAATATTCTATTGTATATACTTCTTATAGCTTTCTCTTACATTTTTTTATTTTTGCCTTACACCCTTTTACTTTCTACTCTCTTTTTCTTTTCTTTATTAATATATAGAAATACTTTTGATCATATAGACACAGTAAATAATAAGATTCGCATAGGAGTTGAGTTGGGACAAAAATGTTGAGTTTTGTTAATTATTAATAATTTTGGGCTTGATTTCCCTTACATAGAGTCTGTAATAACCTGTAGAATGCATTGTGAAGGTTTTGTCATGTTTAGATGCATTTACACTGCTAAATGAATGTTTGTCACTAGTTTTTAATAAGTTTCCCACCAAAATGTTAAGAGAGACAATCTGGGATGTGGGCTGTCTCATGCACAGTGTCCATGAGCTACTTCAAAAGCTTCAACTCTCAGAATTCTCACAGAGAAGCTGAAAGCAGCTGGTCTCACCTTTGACCTAGATATCACACTGACACATCACAGATACAGGAATAGCAGATTAATAATATGTGTTAAAAACCTATGTCCCAAACATATACATTACTATAACTCATTTAATTCATCTGATTGACAAGCATAAATAATTTTATAACTCTATACTGGAAGAAATTGTCATGTGATATATTTTAAAGCAGTAGTATAGCATGTTTGTAAAATCTGGTTACTAAAATGTGTTTGCTGTGCATTATTTTGTATAAAGCAGACAGATTTATTGAAGGGACAGCAATGTAAGATGGTGCTCAGTAAAGATACAACTCAGTGAGATCAGATATATATATATATATATATATATATATATATATATATATATATATATATATATGTGTGTGTGTGTGTGTGTGTGTGTATGTGTGTGTGTGTGTGTGTGTGTGTGTGTGTGTGTGTGTGTGTGTGTGTGTGTGTGTGTGTGTGTGTGTGTGTGTGTGTGTGTGTGTGTGTGTGTGTATGTGTGTGTGTGTGTGTGTGTGTGTGTGTGTGTGTGTGTGTGTGTGTGTGTGTGTGTATGCATGTGTATATATATATATATATATATATATATATATATATATATATACATATATATATGTATATGTATATGTGTGTGTATGTGTGTATGTATGTATATATATATATATATATATATATGCGTGTGTGTGTGTGTGTGTGTGTGTGTGTATGTGTGTGTATGTAGATATGTATATAAATGTTTCTGAGAATCTGCTTAACTATGAAGTATGATTTATAACAATTTCTATGAATACAATATTTTATTCTATTGGCAATAATGAGTTTGAGTAAATGCTCATATACAAGCAATTCAAGGTTTTTTTTGGAAGCTGTTAACTGTATTTACATGACAGAAAATAGATGCATCCTAATATATGTAATGTCTGAATCATATTAGCCAAAGTTTTTGATTTAAATGAATGTTAGAACTTATTTTTCTCTCCTCTTGATTTCTAACATCAAGATTATTTGAATGCTATTTGCATACAAGTGTTTTATATTACATGGATGTATATAGTAGTATGAACAGTTTTTAAAAAAAAAAAAAAAAAAAAAAAGAAAAAGGTTTATTTTAGTTTATATGATGCTGTTTTACCAAATGTGTAGTCTTGTCTTGCTAGATAATTGAATTGAAAACTGTTAACTTCAGTTAAATATAACTAGTATTAAATTGATAAGGTGGTAGCTGACGTACTGCTGCTTAGGGTAGGGGGTTAAATTGAGTGGTAAATACTACTCTAAGTTCGAGTTTACAACTCCAGGCTGGATGCAAGGTTTAATCCTTACATTATTTTCACTTGTTCATTGTTATTTGTATATAGTTTTGACATCCACAATATATTTTGTACATTCATTGTCACTACAAACAAAATTGAATCCTATACGAAATCCCATAAGAGATTCAATAAATACAGCTATATTTAAAGGTACACCTAAAGGAGGAGATGTAACATTACTTATCTTGTTATTTGTTATTTTGATCATAAGATTCTTAAGTTTTAAAATGCCAAATTACATCTTTAAAAGGAATTTCTTTAAACATTAATGGATTGAATAATCCATGTAAAAGGGCAAGCCTAATAAGATACATTAATTTACATAAGGCCAACTTAGTCTTCCTACAAGAAACCCATCTCTTGAAAAAAGATATTGATAAACTAGCCACAAACAAATATACAGTATTGGTTAGTTCAGAGCACACTCAGAAAAAAGAGGAGTGGCTATTTTATGGAATAAAAGTATGCCCATTCCTAAAACCATTAAGTCTTATCAGGATGACAAAGGAATGTTTTGTATGGTTACAATACAAATTAATGGGAAGACTTACACTTTAATTAATGTATATTGGATACCTGGAATTGGTATTAATACAGTGAAACATCATCTTGATAAGATCATATCATTCTCTATAGGAGATATTATTTTAGCAGGTGACTTTAATTGTATACTACATGAAAGTGATACTACCACTATAGGAAAGAGAAGAATTACATCTAATGCAAAACATTTAAAGGATTTTGCTAATTCTTATCATTTGAATGATATTAATAATCAGATAGATTCAAAATCATTACCATACACCTTTTTTCTAACAGATACAAAACTTATTCAAAAATAGATAGGGTCTTTATTTCTAACCAGATGGTAACAGATTTAATTAATTCCAAAATCATTTCATGTCCTATATCTGATCATAATTCAATTGTTTTTGAATTCATGATAAAAAATACTCATAATGTTCAGATCAAAAGGATACCAGCATACTTAACTCAACTAAAAGACTATAAAGAATATATACTTTCAGAAGTAAAACATTTTTTAGACATAAATAACACTCCTGAAGTCTCCATTGTTTATGTTTGGGATGCCTTAAAATCATATCTATATGGACAAAGTATCAGATGGTATAATAATAAAAGGAAATCTTGGGATAAGGAATTGTTAGATATTCAAAGTAAATTAGACTCTTATAAACATAATAATAAAGAAAATATTATGGACAAGAAAGTTATTGAAGAAATAAACAAACTAAATGAGAAATACAAAGAAATTTTAACTCATAAAGTTAAAATAACTTTAGAGAAATACAAGTTTTTGTCTTATTCAATAAGCCCCAAATACTTACATAGACTTAAAAATAAAACAAAAAGGTTGAATAAACAAAACCATATCAAAGAAATCTTTTCTCTAAGGAAAAAGAAGAATGTTTCTAGTATACCAGAAATACTAGATGAATTTAGAAATCACTTTCACAAAATTAACCATAATAATATTAACATGGAACCTAAAGATAAAATAAAGGAGTTTATAACCACAAATATGAATAAAAAGCTTAATAAACAACAGATTAAACTATTGGACAAGAGTATTTCATATACAGAAGTTATTACACAAATCAATAAGCTTAAATCAAACAAAGCACCGGGTAATGATGGTATTATACCAGAGATATATAAAATCCTTTCTAAAAATACATATTCATTAATACATAAGGTTTTTATTTTGGCCCAACCTGAGTTAATAACCCCCCATCTTGGCAATATACATTTATTTCGCCAATTTTAAAACCTAATAAAGATCCAACTAGATGTTCTTCATATCGGCCCATCTCATTACTTAATGTTGATTATAAAATGTTTATGAATATCTTTGCTGATAGATTGAAGACAATCATTCCTGGCATTATAGATATAGATCAGACAGGCTTCATTGTAAATAGAAATACTTTTGATAATATAAGAAGAACTTTAACATTAATAGATTTTGCAAATAGGAAAAAGAAAGATTTAACACTTATTAGTCTTGATATAAGTTCAGCATTTGATTCAGTAAGTTGGGACTATCTGTTTACCTTAATGAAGTGCACAAACTTCTCAGATGCATTTGTAAATCTAATTGAACATTTATACAAAGGAACGTTGGCTTATATTAAGGTAGGAACATATGTTTCACAAAAAATACCCATTCTTAAAGGTACAAAACAAGGATGTCCACTTTCTCCACTATTATTCACTTTAGTAATGGAGCCTTGGGCTAATTTGATCAGAAACAGTACTGACATAGAGGGTTTTGAAATAGATGAAAATACAACATCCAAAATTCAACTTTTGCAGATGATGTTCTAATTACATCAGCAGGATCTAATTCTTCTATACAGTCTCTATTTGATAACATGATGAATTTTAAAAGTATTTCTGGTTTAATATTCAATGAAGAAAAACCTAAAATACTACCTATATATACACGAAAAATATTCTCATTAGTGATTTTACTAAATATGTACCCAATTCAGGTCAGATAACTTATTTAGGTATAATACTATCTAAATATATTAAATCTATTATATATAATAATTATAATACCTGTTTTCTTAATATACAAAATCTTTTAATACCTGGAATAATATGTTTTTACTATGGAGGAGAGACTTACAATTATTAAAATGATAATATTCCCCAAGATTTTATACTTAATACAATCAATAATACTTCCACCTACAAAAATAATTATCAAGAAACTGAACACACTAATGTTAAATTTCTTATGGGCACCTAATAGACCTAGGATTGCATTAAAGAAACATACTAATAGCTGGTCTCAAGGGGTATTTCTTTTCCAGACTTTAATTTATATACTATCTCTTCTATTGTAAAAGTTATTACTTTATTAATAGATCAGTCATATGTCACAAAATGGAAAGATTATTGGGAGCTAATTAGTATACACTTCATGAAAATCTCCTTAACACATAAAAATATGATTGTAAATAACTCCATGTTATGGTTACTAAAGGAATTTTGTACTTCACCTATTACACCTAAACATATGGTTTGTGACCCATTAAATATTATTATTAGTTATCGTAACTTTATATTCATGCACCCTAAGTATAGGGAATGGAATTTTATTGTATTTCATATAATGTATACTCAGGGTATGCTTTTGTCATCTACTTCTGAAGGAACTCATTTAGCTATAGATAATGATCTAAAGTACTGGTATCAGTTGATATCTGATAATAAAGTTAAAAATATAGATTTCTTAAAACAAGAATTTGATCTAAGAGAAACTTGCTGGTTATAGGTTCAGACCTTTAGACAACATCTCATTAATACAATAGATTTAATGTCTATAACTGTTAAAGAATCTATTCCAACACTGATTGATTACTTGATATTAAATTTACAACATAAAGTTTCTGATAAAGGTAAACTTTCATACATACATAAAGTTATCAGACAAGAAACTTTTTACAGTGTAGATTCATACTGGAATTATTTCACTTCTATTAATGGGGGCCCACCAAATCAACAAGATAAACAATATATATTGGAATCTGCTTATAGAACTATGTCTTCCATTGTCTGGAGACTTTATACATGGAAATTTTTACATAGATCTTTTTATACACCTTTGATGATGAATAAAATAAATAATAAAGATAATCTATGTAAGAGATGTAATGTAGAAATTAATGCTGACTGGGCTCATATATTTTATGACTGTATAACATTGAAAGAATACTGGAAGTCAATTAATGAATTTTTGCAGGCTCTTTTTACAGATAATTTCATTATTTCTAAATCTCTTATATTATTCAACACACCTGTACCTCAAAGTGTTAAAAAGGTTAAGCTTCCCTTGTTATGGTCTATTCTAGCAGTGGCTAGGAAAATAATAACTAGAAATTGGATTTCAGATACACCTCCTTCGTTCAATGAATTTAAAAATGTTATGAATATAGTGTGCCATATGGAAATAAACACAATTAGGACTAGAACAAACAGAAAAACATCTTATTTTATTGTATGGGATAATTTACAAAATTTGTTAAAAAATTTTAATTTCAATAGCATGGTATTTTAGTTTAATTAATTGATTTGATTGTAGTGGATGTCTTTGTAAATACTTTAGTTGTTTTGTTGAATATTATAATAATACCTATTTTTAATTATTTGTATAAAATTGTTATGATATTTCTCTTATATGTTAAAACAATAAACCTGTTTTGAAATAAGATGACACTGATTTAGATACGGAGGAAGGGGGGTTCAGTTCTACTGGGGTATGGTTCAAATTGAGAAAGAGGAAATTAAAACACAAATGTAAGCTCACAATTTCAAATGTAAAAAGGCAAAGGTAATCTTAAATTTGAGGGAAATAAGTGTAGATTAGTTATTTTAGACTGGTACAAGACTCTGTTGCCACTGTTTGCTTGTTGGACATACATTATTTGATGAAGCTCAGCATTCACAACTTGAAAAATTATGGGATTAAAATTATATGGTCCTTTGGGTTAGATGTCTGTTCTGGCATTGCAGTTTTGATTAAAAAAGCAATGTTTATTTGATATTTTAATTGGAAAATTTGGAAATGCTGGCTGTTGATATATGATTTCCAGGGTATGCTTCAGCCTTGTTAAAGTGGATATTATTATAGTGTGTGAATTAATGGTTACCTATGGGGTCATGAGAAGAAGTTTATACCTGATGTCAAAACTATGAAAGATGTTACAAGGACTGGAAGATTAGTATTAGGAGCTGCAAGACACTTTACATGTACAAGAGGAAGTATGGCTACTGAAACTGACTAATCTATTTATTTATTTTTTGGCCTTCATGAATCATGGATAGCAATGCAGTGTTTTTATTTTCTAACAGTGTCATTATATGGTTTACATTTGTTGATGTGCTAAGTAGGTTGCCCTTTGGGAAAAGAATCAAAAAGCTGGACAGGACAGTGTGTGAACACAGGAAAAAATTATGGACATTGTGTGAACTTTAAGTGACAATCATTTCCTGTGAAGCCCTTTTATAGTTATTAGAGGGGTAAGAGAGTTTAAAATAACATATAAAAAGGATTATTTAGAAAGGGGAAAAAGCAGTTTAATATTGTACAAAAATTTGGCATCAGGTTTTGACTAATACTTTTGATACAGTTTTAGAAAGGAATGTTTTGGAATGCTTGGTGCCTAAGAGACAGATTTATGAGAATAACTATAAAATGGATGATATTGTTATTGCATCATTGGTGTTATAGTTTACAAGGGGTGAACAAGCAAGCATTGCCCTTTCTAGATACAGTTAATTTTTATGAAGGTATTTTGGAGATTATTGAGACTGAATGCTGCATATGACAGTAATTGTTTTTGTTAACTTCTATTCCACTTTATATGATGGATATGTTGGCTGTGACTTTTGAGATGAAGGATATGGCACTGTTAAAATATTTCAACTGAGCAGCAGAATGTTATGGATGAAAATATCACATTGCAACTGAGTGAGGTTTTCAGTGGTATCATTGTGAACAGTGAATGGAAAAGGATATTCATTTCATAAAAATATCTAACTTCTGCAGAGACAGTCGCCTGGATTCATGAAGCTCAGTGCAAGGACGGAGTTAGCCTTGTGCCGACCATGCGGTGTAGAGATGGCGCAGCAGCACCACATGCATATTAATGAAGGCATGCTGCCGCAACGTCCACATGCATAGGAGACGTGCGTGAGGGCAGGGGGCGTGTCTAAGCGCTGCACGGAGGCGTGAACATTTCGGCTGCAGACGCGCAACCTAAAATGCTGACTAGTACAGCCTGCCTCTAATAATAATCACTCCTGTCAGTGTCCATGGATACAGAAATGTATGCAAAGCATACAAGATAATTTTGTGAACACCAGAATAAAAAGCAAACACAAAGGCACGTAGCTGAATATTGAGTCCCAGTCCCTCGAACAAATGACATTTAAAACCCTGTGCCCGTATTCCATTGTAGTGTTGATTGCTATACCAAGTGGAAGCGAAACACAGCATGTTAGCATGCCGCTGCCCTTAGCTAAGCCTAGCCCAGTGGTTAGGGTTACCACCTGTCCCACTTTGTGAGGGACAGTCCCTCTCTGAGCAGTTGTGTCCTTACCAAAACTATTAAAAATGTTAAATGTCCTGTGATCGTAGAACATAATTATGCCCCATATTTTATGTAATAGCTCCATAAAATAGTTAATTCTGTATCTAAACTACCTAAATGTTACAAGAAACAGAAGAAGCAACTAAACCGCTAAAAGAATAAGCTGTCAATTAGGCATAAAAGTAAAGTACTCTCCTTTGTACTGACCGTGGGTATGTGTCAGCCTGTAAAATATGATGGGTGTCCCTAAGATGTCCCACTTTGGCCATCTGAAAAGGTGGCAACCCTACCAACGGTCAGAGCATTCGCTCAATATCTGCTCATTCGCGGTCCAGGTTGTCTTTATCTGGACGGACCAAAGATGAATGGCTAATACCCAGGTCTACCTACCATGTCATGAAAGATAAGTATTTGCGTGTACCTATGTGTGTGAAGTACGGCATGTGGAAGATCAAATATGCCAGGGTTGTCCTCACAACCATATTGGTACCAGAGATATGTAGAGTACACAATGTGTTCTGTTGTCTGTGCCATGGGCCATCAACCATAGAAGGGATGGATGGTGTGTGTGGAATATGGGGGTGGGAGGTGACGAGTAATGTAATAATTTGCCAAGGGGAGACTGAGTCAGATGCACAATAGGTGAACTGGAGGTGTACGAGGGTGCAGTGGGTGAATCAGAAAGGAAGCCAAAGAACAAACATTCACATCTGCAATACAACCTGACAAGCCATACTGCAGAACACAATCCCACAAACATATGAACATTAAAATGTGTGATACACGTACAGAAATGTTACCGGCTCACACCCACATAATGGTCTGGCCTGAACTGAGCCATCTAACCCCAACACACCTGTATACATAATTGAATACCCATAATCCCCTCCACAGCACACCACCCCCCCTTGCTGAATGTCCACCAAAACCACCCATACACAGGCTGCTAGCTTGGCGCAGTCATATCTGCACATAGTGACCCCTACCCACATCTAGTAGGCAGTTGCACCCTAGGCAGTCTCACGCTTGCAAATTAGGTATCCCATGAATGCATACCCTACCACATTTTGAATAGCCAGATGAATGGGGTCTGTTGTTTACAATTTTTGGACATCCCTCATGGGATAAGTGTCTGTTCTCAAGATTAGACTTTGTGGCATAACATGATGTCCACCCCAGTTGACATCTGGGCACTAGGGTTACCACCTGTCCCACTTTGTGATGGACAGTCCCTCCTTGGCCAGTTGTGTCCTGCATAAAAATTGGAAAAATGGCAAATGTCCTGAGATATTAGGACAAACATATTTCCTATATTTAATGTAATAGTTGCATAAAACAGTTATTCTGTTTCTGAAACACCTAAATGTTATAAGAAACAGAATAAGCAACTAAAGTGCTACAAGAATAAGCATTTATGTAGGCAAAACAGTGAAGTTCTGTCCAATGTACTGGCAGTGGGTATGTTTTGCCTTGCAAACTCTGATGTTTGTACAATTCATGTCCCACTGTGGGCATTTGAAAAGGTGGCAACCCTACCAGGCACAAGACAGATTAGCAGTAACTGACCACAGCCCTGCCCAGCCTTCACCCTGTCCTGCAGAACCTATGACCTGGGATTAAACACCTGACCGTGATGCACATCTCCCCACGTGCATTATCAGGAATAAATACCTTTCACATGTTCCCATGAAGCTTCCCCATAGCCATCTTCCAAATAGTATATGTCCACAAATTGTACACCCCGTCCGTGTCCCTTGTCGTAATGATGCACACAACCCCTGTATACAAATGGTACAGGTATTTCCCGTATGCGGTCATTCATATACATGGCCATGTATAACTCCAGATATGTAGTCATATATCTATAAACGTACATACTTACATTCGCATAGCTACACATCACAAATACATGCATATAAGTACTTGTCAAGTATGTGTCCAATTCATAAATATGTATACTTGCAAATGTATACATATGCCTCTCAGAAACATATGAACAGTAACATGTACTATACATATGTACACCAACCGACTGTCACATATGTTGCCAGTACTGTGGAATGCCTGTAGTAATGTCATATATCCTAATTTCCATCCATACAGAATGTATCATGGATGGTTTAGTGGTAGAACTAGTGACTATGCTGTTCCTGTTCCCGGGTCCAAGACATGCAAGGGCTGCTAATTTTAAATGCTGCCCACAAAAATGGCAGTCAGAAATAGGGTGATTATGGCACCTCAAAGCAGATGTATGCAGGTATGCGTGACGTTAACTGGCAGTCATTCAACAGTATGGGAAATGTAAAAATGCATGTAGGTGTATATGCATGTGAATGTACAGACAGACACTATATATATATATATATATATATATATATATATATATATATATATATATATATATATATATATATATACATGAAGAATAAACATGGACACAATAAAGCAATCCTATCAAATGTGAAGGAAAACAGCAGCAGACCCTCCCATAG